>NW_918819.1:0-5893 GCF_000209065.1 Trypanosoma cruzi
GCGTCGCCGCTTGTGCTGCACGCGACGTCGCTGTTGCGGACGCAGCTGCGTGTGAGCAACACTGTGCTGAGGTCGTTGCACGCGGGCGGGTCGGCGGTGTGCGTTGGCGGCGGTGTGGACCTGCTGTCGAGTGCGGTGGTGCTTGACGGTGTGTCGCTGGAGGCGTCGGGCGGTCCGACCGCGTCCGCGATGCGTGTGGCGTCCTCGTCGCGTCTCAGCCTGCGGAGCCACTCGGTGTTCTCTGTGACGAACGTGTCGGTTGTGAGCAGTGGCGGCGGCTTTGTGCTTGGAGAGCGCCTCGCGGTGTCCGACTCGGTGCTGCGCTTAGTGGGCGTCGAGGGGTCTGTTGCGTCGTCGCTGGTGCGCTGCGATGGTGGGACGGCCGGTGTCGGCGGGTGGGTGGAGCTGCGCGACGTGTGGGCGGTGGGCGAGGCGTCGTCGGTGGCGTCGCTGTCGGGTGTGACGCTGAGCGGCGGCGCCGTGTCGATTGTGCGCTGTGCTGCCACCGGCGCGACGCTTGTCTCCGGGCCGACGATCACGAGCGGCGCTGTGTCGGTGCAGTGCAACCGTGCCGGCGGCCGGGTGCTGCAGAGCAGCGGCGACTACCGCATGGCCGGCCTGCTCTCCGTGAGCGTGGTGCCGTGCGACGGCTGTGCGGCTGCGGTGGCGTGCTTCGATGCGCTGACGGCGTCGTTCTCTGACTGCGTGTGCAGCTGCCGTGCCGGCGGCGTGGGCGAGGCGTGCCTGCCGTTCGGCGTGCCGCCTGCGAGGCCCGGCGGCGGTGGTGGCGGTGCGCAGGGCTGCGTGAGTGGCGTGACGCTGACGGAGTCGGTGACGGTTGGTGGCTGGCGTGCGACGGCGTGCTTCGACTCGGCGGTGTTCAGCGGGTCGATCACTGTGGCGGTGGATCTGCGCTTGATGGACACGTTCGCTGACGCGCTGAACGTGACGCTGTGCCACTGCGTGCTTGCGGACGGCGCGCAGCTGCGGATTGGCGGCCTCAGCGAGAGCACGGCGCGCCTGATGCCCCACGCCCTCGTCAACATGATGAATGTGACGTCGCTGGAGGGCACGATTGTGCTGCAAGGCGCGATGCCGCCGAACTCGAGTGTGCTGCTGGCGAACTCAACGCTGCGCGCGACGGTTGACGGGTCGCAGTACGTGCCGACGACCCGTGGACACGAGAAATTTCGGTACGGCCCCGCGCTTGTCCTGGACGGCGTCCGGCTACTGTCGACGCGGTTTGTCATGACGCGGTCGACGCTGGTGTGTGGCGGGGGCTCGTGCGCTGCGATCCTTGTGGAGCGCAGCTTCGTTGTGAACCTGTCCAGCGTCTTCTACATGGACAACTGCATTGTCATGTCGCAGACGCACGTGATGTACGCCCTTGCGTCGGACCTGCGTGTTGGCGACGGCTCCGTGTTCTCCATACAGAACAGCTCGTGGAGTGCGCCGAGCACCGAATACTACAAAGGCGCGTGTGTGTTTGGGGACGTTGCGGTGGCTGGCGGCAGCGTGCTGCAGATCGTGTCCAGTAATTTCCGTCTTGGCTTCGCCATGCTCACGGCAGCCACGCTGACCGTGACTGGTGGCAGCTGGCTGGTGCACCGCGACAACGAGTTCCGCACCGCCTACGTTGTGTACGTTGTCAACGAGAATGGCGTGGCGTTCCGCGATCGGAGTTTGTGGTCGATACTACACAACAGCTTCACGTCCGGCTCGTACCCGTCGCCCCATGCACACATGACGAGCAACTGGTTACCACCATCCGACACGCACCCGATCATCTACGGCGTGTGCAACGACGCAAGGGGCTCTCCTGTGACGAATTACCGAGTCGACCTCAATATTGGAGCACCCGTGACGGTGTTGGACTGCGGTGCGTGCACGGTGGACGCTGTGTGCTTCGCTGCGAGGACGAGCAGCATCAGCGGCTGTGAGTGTGTGTGCGCTGCTGGTGGCCACGGTGACACGTGTGTGCCAGCTGCGGTTCCGGACGGTCTTGGGCCGCTCCCGCTCCCTGACACGAAGGACACGGAGGTCCGCTGCGTGCACGGTGGCAGCATCAGCTCTTTGGACTATCCTGATCCCGGTGTGCGTGGTCTTTGCCTTGTCAACGTGACCTTCACTGCCGCGATCGCGCTGGACTTGTCGCGATTTGACGCGCCGCAGCAGAAACTCAACATCACGCTGCTGCAGTGCGTCCTTGTGGGCCTGTCGATCAGGGGGAGTGGTGCGAGCGTGCACGTGAACGTGACATCCTCGATGCTGGATTCTGGTGATTTGGAGTTTAGGGGTGATTTTGGCACGAGCTCCCAGATACTGGTGGCGGGCAGTACGCTTGTGACGACGTCTGGCCACGCCGTTGCCTTTCCGGAATTTACTCTTGGTGCGACCTCGACGCTGCTGCTACTTGACAACCGCATTGAGGGGAATAGTTACGCAGTTTATTTTATCAATGCTGCTGTTGTTGATGGTGGCGGGATTATTGTGAAGGGAAATATGCTGATGGCAACGGATAATAGACACCGTATGGGTTCAGCCGTGTATTTTCATGCTGTTGACGTGAAGAACGGCGGCTACTTTGGCATTGAGAACAACGCGATGAGCGCAGTTAGTGGCATTTATTTTTATGGGGACATCATCGTGAGCTCCGCTGGGCTGCTGCGAGTGGCGGACTGCACATTTGCTGGCAGCAGGAGGGTTGTGAATTGCGGGCTGTTGTTTTTGGACGGCTCTGTGACTCTCCGGGGCGGTGCGCAGTGGCGTTTGGAGGGCAACAACGTGAGCGCAGCCTCAGTGTTGAGTATGCCACGTTCCCAGCAGAAAATTCAGCTGTCGGGCAACGGCACCACCGTGGCGCTTGCAAATAACCGTCAGGTGGAGGATAGTTATTCCTTTGCTGATATGGCTCTGTCGAGCATGGTCAAGAAGCCACCCGCGCGTTTTGTGGTTGGATGCAACCTGCAGGGCGATGAGGAGGTGTTGTACGACGGTGTGTTTCCGGAGGGCGTGGTGGTGTTTGGGTGTGGCACATGCAACGACGACGCGGCGTGCTACATGCCCGGGACGGAGTCGGTGGACCGCGGCTCGTGCTTGTGCAGCTGCAAGGACGGATGGCATGGCGCGTCGTGTCTTCCCTTCGAGGTGCCCGACACGGTTTTGCTGCCCTTGCCGGAGAGAGCCGTTGACGGCGACACGAGCTGCGTGGTGAACCAGACGCTGACGGAAATCACGCTGAACATGTGGAAGACGCACCACTGCTACGTGGGTGTGATATTCAGCGGCGTGGGTGCTGCGTTGACGTTTTTCTTCGACAGCATGCCGCTGCATCTCCCCATCAACATCACGTTTACTGGGTGCACATTCCGCGACGGTGCCGCACTGCAGTTTGTTGGTGGTGCTGAGGCGGCCGAGTCATCCGGCGTCCTGATCCGCGTGAGCCGGACGGTGATGCGGTCCTCTGTCGTTGTGTTTGCACTCGCCCTCCCGCAGCACTGCGACATCGTTGTCACGGAGGTTGATGCGGCGCAGTCTTCCGCGGTCTATTTGCCGGACACCGGGAGGAACAAGTTTAGCGTATTGTTACTGAAGAAGGTTGTGTTGACTGCGTCCTCGCTGTTGGTGAGCAACGCCAAAGCGCATGCATTTGGTTACGGTGGGTCTGGTTTGTACTCGGTTGGGACGCTGACGCTGGTGGGTGGCAGCTCGCTGTACACGCGGTACTGCAGCTTCGATGGCTACGCACACCTGTTCCAAGTGCCTATGCCCAGTGTCCGCGACCACTCTGTTTTTGCGCTGCTCAACAATACGATGTCCTCCGGGGAAAGCCTTCTGTATATACGCCACGGATTTAGCGTGTCGGATCACAGCGTGCTGCGCGTGGTGGGGAACAGCGCTCCCGTGGCTTGCGCTATCTATGCATGCAGGAAGTGGTCTCTTGAGCAGTCAAGCTGGCTGGATTGGCGCGACAACAAATTGGGGGTGGGTGCGATGTTCCACGAATCCGAATCCGCTTTTGTGAGCATTGACGGCAGCAGTGTGGTGACGCTGACGGGCTGCACGATGGGCTCGACGGGGTTGTCGGTGCCTTTGCTGAAGCGGGTTGGGGCTGGCTACCGGTTCGTTGCTGGGTGCCTGACGGTTGCGGGACGTGTGGTGACGACGGCGGCAGAGCTGGCGCTCCACGGCATCACCAACGTGACGACGGTTGCTGCGTGTGGGCAGTGCACGAAGGACGGCGACTGCTTTGCTCCGCTGACGACGGCGGTCATTGACTGCAAGTGCCAGTGCGCTGCTGGAGGGCACGGCGATGTGTGCGTCCCGGCGCCTGTGCCTGCTGGCCCGCCACCACCGCCGCCAGTGCCGCCGCCATCACCCACGCCGTCACCACCGCCTGTTGGTGAGTGCATCAGCGACATGGTGTACCCCGAGGTGGCGCAGGCTGTGGGTGGCGGGCTGTCGTGGCTGTGCTACCGCAATGTGACGTTCAGCGGGGGCGGCATGAGCCTGACGGTGCTGATTGGGGCGATGACGGGCGATGTGGTGAACGTCACGTTCGATGGATGCACGTGGAGGGACGGCGCCGTGCTGTTGCTCTTGGGCAACGCGCACGCCGCTTTGGGTTCGCTGAACATCGTCGTCACCGGCAACATGTTCGATGACGCGCTGCTCTGCCCGGAGGGTGTGTTTCCACCGCACACGAACATCACGATCAACGGGAACCGCTTCACGGTCACGAGGCTTATCCCTCGACCGGGTTTGGGCCTTGACAGCCCGTCGTGTGTTGCGATGAATGGACTGGCGATCAGCAACGACTCCGCGGTGGTGCTCAGTGGCAATGTGTTTCAGAGCGTGAGGGCATCCTTAAACGTCATTTACTTCGTTGAGTCTTCGCTGAGGGTGTCGTGGCACTCCCTGTTTGCGGTTGTGGGCAACTCGTTTCATGTGGCTGGCGGTGACGGTACGCTGATAAATCTTGAGGGGTCTAGTCAGTCATTTTCACTGGATGTGCTAAACAACTCTGCCGTGGTGATCCGAGGCAACGTTGTGACGAGGCCGGTGCGGTACTTCATGTTGTTTCTTTGGGCATCACGTGTGGAGTCCCAGTCAGCGGTTGTGTTTCAGGGCAATGACATGCAGGGAAGCTTGGCTGTGTTTTATTCAACTTTTGCCGTCAACATCCACTACAGCTCGTGGCTGCAGGTGAGCGGCAACCTCTGCCGTGAATCCCCATCGTATGCGTTTACTTTCTTTGACCCCACGGTGAATCTCCGCGACTCCACGGTGACTGTGTCCGGCAACCAATTTATGTCCAACAATGGAGTGACCAAAGCGCTACTGATATCTGCAGTTTCTAGTGTTCTTACAAACGGAGCGATTGTGGCTGCGTGCAACACTGTGAACGACGGGGGGGAAGCGAACTACAGCATTCCGTCCGTGTACAATGCCACAATCCTGACCTGCAGCGACCCATGCACCCTCGCGGCTTCGTGCTTCCCCGCGTACACGACGACGGTCTCGAGTGATGGCTGCGCCTGCACGTGCGCGGAGGGCGGCCACGGCGATGCGTGCCTGCCCGTTGCTGTTCCCGAGCCACCGAGCACCGACGGCGCCGACTTGTGCGTGCGTGACGTGAGTGTGGATGTGGAGGTGAGCGCCGTTTTCGGGACGTCGGTGGTGTGCTACGTTGGTGTGACCTTTGCGGCGGACGTCGTTGTGGACGTGGAGTCGATGTCAGGGAGCGTGCGCAACGTGACGCTGGCGAACTGCACGTTTGTGGGCGGAGCGAGCCTGTACGTTATTGGGTGGCTGTCCGACCCGCCTGCTGGCCAGCGCGCCGATGTGTTGGTCAGCGGGCTTGAGTCGCGCTCCGGCGGCGGCGTGGTGGTGG
>NW_918820.1:0-5901 GCF_000209065.1 Trypanosoma cruzi
GCTTCTGTCAAAGCTTTTCCCACGTTTACTCCAGTCACTGCCTTTGCAAGAACGAGTTGCAAGGCAACATCATCATCGACGCTTGAGTTTCTGCATAGCGATCCTCGCCACGTTCGTGTTTGTGTGAACGACCTTGTGGCATTTGAGTATATAGACGAAAATCACCAATGGCAGTGGGGGCTTGCAACTGTTGCCGCCTCTCCTGCCCCTCGTCATGTGCAGCTGCTGTTATGGCGCCATGATGCCGCGTCTCTGCCCGATCCACAATCAGCAGGGAGTGGTCTTGTATCCACGGAGGAGAGGGAGAGGGTGATGGCTCGGCTCGAGCAACTGCCTCAACGGCGTGCACGTGTGAATGAGAAGATGGAGGCCATTCATAAGGCCATTGCGACAAAGCAGGCGGCGTATGTGGTCTCACGGCGGCGGATAGAGAATGCGGCGAGTGCCGCGGAGCGAGCGCTCGTAGAGGCATGTACCCGCATCCATGAGGTTGAGGCCAGAGATTGGCGCGAGACACGGTGCTACCGCAACCCACCAGAAATCGTTGTTCTCGTCATGGAGGCGGTGTTGACGGTTATCGGGGAAAAGTGTGTGTCATGGGCGCAGATTCAGAGTGTCATCCGCAGCCCGGAATTTGTGCGCACTGTGGAATTGTTTGATCCTGCCAAGATGAGTGCCGCAACAAAGGAGAAAATCCAGAGTAAGTACTTGTCAAACCCCCGGTTTACGTACGGGGACGCCATGAACGGCAGTCAGGCTCTGGGGTACCTGCAGCAGTGGGTGGTGGCACAGATGGATGCCGCAAACGCCACCGAAGAACTCGCGGAGTACGATATGCAGCACTTGAACGATCGATTTGCCATTGCCCGCATGGAAGAGCAGATCGATGCGTTCCGACAGACGCTGAGAGAATACGCCGACGAGGAGGAGAGACTACATGCCGTGCTGGAGGGCCGATCCATGCAGGTGAACAAGGAGGAGGATGGTGACAACGACGCCCAGAAAAGCTTCGGAGCGGAAGACAGGGGCACTCTTCGTGGCACAAACGTTGTCTGGACGCTCACGGAGGACACCATAGTGACATTGCGCTCCGCCATTCTTTGCAACTACGACAGGCCGGATAGCACGATTGTTCGTTTGACGGCCGGGCAGGTGCAAGAGCTGGAGGACGCGCTGAAGAAACGCGAGTCCGGCTGGAAGGATGAGCAGCGCGCAGATGCCGCACGCCGCGCGTTGCAGAACGCTTTGGAGGAACTTCGGGGGGAGCATGGCCGCAAGCTCAAACGACTCCAGGAGCTGGAGAGCAGCAGCCATGCGACGCAGCAGGAGCTCGGGGAGCGTCGGCGGGAGCTGGAGAAGCTCAACCAGGTAATCACCGAGGGCGGACTGTCGTTGCACACGCCGTGGCCATCGTCCACAAGCACCCCGTCGCACGCGACGCCGCGGAGACTTCGGCCCAATGCGTTGCAACTTCCCGTTTTCGGTCCCGCTGCCGATTCTGCCGTTCTCTCTCGTGACGGTGTGGAGGAGGAATTTGCAGAGAAGATTGCGGACCTTGAAAATCGTCTCAAGCGGGCGTTACACGAGAACCCAACGGCGGCGCAGGTGCAGCTGCTGGAGGATGACCTCTGGGCGGTGCAGGAGGAGTTACGCCACACGAAGGAGGAGCTGGACAACTTTCGCACCGCGAACGCGCCAAATTACTACACGTCCTCGGCGCTGCGGATGGAAAAGGAGAGCACGCCGGAGGCACAGCTGGCCGCAGCGCAGCGTCAAATTGAGGAACTGGAGGCGGCACTGGAGGAAGCGCTTGAACATGGCAGGCAACCACAGGGGCAACCCCTAAAAGCACAAGAGAAAAGTAACGGGAGGGACGGGTATGGCGAGATGCAGGGACGCATTCAACGTCTAAACGAGGAACTGCAGCGGCAACGCCGGGACACGGAGGGCATCGCCGAGCGGCTGAACGAGGAGTTGCATGCGCACAAGGAGACACGACAGAAGTTGGCGGATAAGGAGTGTGAACTGAAGGTGCTGTGGGATCGTCAATGCGAGGCGGACCGCGAGAAGGAGTCCACACGGGCCGCACTGCAAGAAACTGAACGCGAATTGGAGAAACTTCGCGGTCACTTGCGTGAACAGAAGGAGGAGCTCCATGCGGCGCGCCCGAAGGAATATCGCTGGGAATCGGAGGCCAAAGCGCCACGAGGACGTCGCTCGTTGCAGCTGCATGAAATTTTGGGGCGGCTGATGGACGAGGCGGGGCGACAGTCGCTTGAGGCGAAATCGACGGAGATGGTTCTCGATGAGGTTCGTGTGCTGCTCGGGAAGGGATTGACGGCTTATTAGCCACAAAACATCATTTCCACCCTTTCTTTCCGTATTGTGTTTTTTGTTGTTTTTTCTTGTGTGTTGTGGTCATAATCATCGTTGTTGTTTTCAATCTTTTTTTTTTTCTTTCGCCAGCACCACACACACACACACACGCACACAAACACACGTGTGCCTTTTCCTTTTTTTTGTTTGTTTCTCTTGTATGTGCGTGTGGGTGAGTACGTGACACAGAGCTGCGGATATTGTTTTTTTCCCTCCCTGTTTATTGATACACAAAAAATACACACACGCATGTGCCTGCGTAAGTGCCTGTAACTATATATATATATGTGTACAATTGGGGAAGCTATTGTGATTCTCCAGTAAAGGGGGTTTCTGTTTTAATCCTCTATTTATTTATTTATTTATTTATTTATTTTTGTTTCCATCATCATTCATCAAAGAGAGAAATAAGAGAAGTTGCCTCTTCTTGGCCCTCTGCATGCACGTGCTTTTTTTTTTATCCTCTCTCTTCCCTCTCTGCTCTGCAGCCATGCACAGTGTGCAACTCTACGAGCATTGGCCTACGCGGTCTGTTGGCCTCTGAATTGGCCGCTCATTGCTTGCATTTCTTTTACATGGTGCCTACTCATTTTTCTTTTTTTTTTTTCCTGTTTTTGCTTCTTGCCATCGCAACCCTGACACACATGTCACACAACGTAATAATAGGGTGCAGTGTATTGTTAGTGGGGTGGTAGCGGTGGTGGGGGGGAGGCGTATTGTGCAGCGATGCACGTTCCCCACGCCAGAGATGTCGCAAAGGCGCCCTCAGCTGCGGAAGACCCAAAAGATATGGAAAAAAATAACAATAGAAACATTAACAACAACAACAAGAAAAGGAAAAAGAAGAAAAAGAACCAGCAAGAGGCTCCACTGTCTATTGACGACGTGGAGGAGTTGAGTCGAAGACGTGAGCAGCTGCAGAGTGACTTGGAGACTTCCCTCGCTCGCATCGCGGAGATACAGGCGTGGATTCGACAAAAAAATGACGAAAGTCATGACCAGAACGCCGATGCAAAAGTCTCTCATCGACAGCAGCAATTGGAGTGCGCATTGCAGGAACTCACGGCTGCACGTGCCGCAGTGTGGGCAATGCCTGTGGGTCTATGGAAGGACCTTTACAGTTTGCGCCATCCGCCGTCTGCCGTTGCTGCGATCGTCAAGACCGCCGTGTGTTTGTTGGGCGAGCGGTTATACATGTCCTGGGAGCACTGCTGTGGCATTAGGGATTTGCGGCGGCGGATTGTGAAACGCGAGCCATCAGCCGTGACGGCTGCGGAGCTTGCGACGGTGCAGCGGTGCGATTTAAAACTTAAATGGTCGCATGATCGTGTTGTGCGTGTGCATCCGACGTTGGGGCCGCTGCACCAGTGGATCGCCGCCATGCTGAGGGCGAGCAAGGCCGCTGCGAAAGCAGGCGGCGAAAAGAAGGAATTGGGAGAGGACGGTGAGCGGAAGAGCGCCGCTGCGGCCGCCGAGACGGCCGCTCTCATGCGAGAGATGGAGGAGCACGCGGAGTACGTGCAGCTGGCGAGGGAGGAGCTGGCGGCGATTGATGCGTTGCTGCGAGATGCCACCCACGAGGCGGACGTGCATGACGCGAGTGTGGAGACGCCATGCTCGTCACCGAAGACGCGCAGCAACATGACTTTTTTGCTAACGGACGCCTCGACGAGGCCACAAACGGAGTCGTTGGCTTCCGGCAGAAGTTCCACGTTATCTGCGACAGAAAAAGGCTCCGTTAGGCAGCAGTCATTGAGACAGCAGGAGTCACGGAATGCGGATGTGGCCGATGCCGTTCGTTCCTCCACCTTCTCCTTTTCCTTTTCTTTCTCTGCTGCCGCTGCTGCTTCTACTTCTACTGCTGCTGCAGGCGTGCCTTCCGTCGTGCCCCGCTTGCGGCTCGAGTCCTGTGGTGTGGGGAATGTTGAAAGCAACACCGGCATGGCGGGGGGTGTTGTCAGGAGCGACACCCCGCGGGTCATTCGAGCGCGGTTTGAGGAGTTGCGTGCAAGTCCACGTATTCGAAGTCCGCGTTTGGGCCGTCCCGTCACTGTACACAGTGCACGCCTTGTTGAGGGCTCTACATGCAAAAATTCGAAGACTTTTCTAGATTCCGTTTCCCCATGCGGCACCGCTGCTCTCCTGCAAGAACGGGCCGATCTGTTGCAACGTGTGCACGACCTGGAGGACAGGCTGAAGGAGGCGTACCATCGCAATCCATCCATGGCGGAGTTTCAGCTCATGCGTGATGAGATGACGGCGGCAAAGCAGGAGCTATTGGCGTTGCGTGTAGAACACAGTCAGTTACTTGGACAGACAAAACGGTGCTCACTCTATAGACTCCGTGTTCCACGTGAAAACGGAGCACAGGATGAGTCATGCGATGGGGATGGTGGCGCGGCCGCCACGACCATACGGGAGTTGGAGGAGCAGTTGCGTGCGGCACACGAAAAGATTCAACAGCTAGAGGCGCAGGCCGCCTTGAATACGCTTCGGGGGATGAATGCATCCGTTTCTTCAGAGTACAGTGACCGCTTGACCCAAACAGGCGGAGACAACCCTCTTAATGCGCATGCCACTTTGCCGACGGGGGGCGGTGAGGGCAATGCGGTGAGTTGTGCCCCAACACTGCGGCAACAACAACAGCAACAAATGCAGCAGCAGAAGCGCCTGGACGATGCGCTACAGCAGTTGGAAGCGCAACGGGACGCTCTCGCCGTGTCGGAGGAGCGTCTCAATCAGGAGATGCATGCCCATCACGCCAGGCAGCAGCAGGTGCGGCAGCTACAGGAGGAACTCACGACGGTTTGGAGGCGACTAGAGAGCGCGGAGCATCAACTGAGGCTGACGCTTGAAGAGCGTGATGACAAAATGGAGGGACGGGGTGGTGTTGCCACTCGTCGTTCAATGCCGGGGGAGTCACGAGATGTTGCCGCCTCGCTGCATTACGAATTGAAGCAACTCCATCAGCGCGATGTGGCGAACCAACAGACGATTGAGCGGCTGCGCGTCGAGTTGGCCACACTGAGGCGGCGTCGGGCGGAGGAGCGTCAGCGGCAGAAGGAGCTGCGTGCTGCACGAGCCGCCATGTTGGAGCGGCTTGAGAAGACTTTTGCCGAGGCGTTACGGCGGCAGGACTGCAGCATGCGGGCCATTCCACAGGCACTTGCACGTGCGCGAAATGAGTTGGGGCAGCTCAACATGCAGCGGAGCTAAGAAAGCAACAACAACAAAAACAGGGAGTTGGAGACGAATGGAGAGAGGGGAGAGAGGATTTCGTGTGTAATGGGTTTGGAAGAGACTTGATAATGATCCCCTCCCCTCTTCTTTAGTAGTTCTACATTTATTTAAGTTTTTTTTTTTAGATTATTATTTGTGTTGTTGGCAGATTATTGTGTTTTGTATAAATGTTTTTGCTTTCTTTTTTTTTTTCTTTTTTTCCCTCTTTTCCCTCTCTCTCTCTCTCTCTATTTCTTTTTCTTTTTTCATGTATGCATCATATTTATTGCGCGAGTGGTTTATGAC
>NW_918827.1:0-5921 GCF_000209065.1 Trypanosoma cruzi
AGTCGATGAATGCCGGTTCGTACCTTCTCTACCAGCTGCTGCACTGCGATGCCGAGAAAATCCAAGTGGTTGTCCACTGTTTTGGAGAGGGTGAGGCCTACGTCTTTGACAAGACCACCAAGACGGTGACAAAATACGTGGGTATTGGAGAATCTGTGAGTGTTGTGTTGAGTTTGTCGCAGCGTGGGATGAAAGGGTATATAATCTACGATGTGCCAACGAATGGGCCACAGCTGCCGGTAAGTTTTGCGCCCTCCACCGGATGGGGCACGATTGGGCTGGCATCCCCAAAGGTAAGGGACATTCAGGAGTTTGCGCGTCAACGAGATCCCCACCGAATCATCATGAATTACCCCGAAGAGATGGATGTGAAGGCGATGTGTGCGTGGATGAAGCGCGACGGGACTCCACAGGAGCAAGAGAAATACTGGTGGATGGTCTGCCATCAAATGCTTTTTCTGGGGCCGATTCCGCGTTACATCTTTGATGCGAATGGCTTCAGTAAACGCTATAATGAACTTGATCGTGTCTTGAAATCGATAAAAAATCGGGATGATGTAAGGTACGTTACACGTGGAGGAACGGCGGTATGGTGTACCGAGAATCCGTTTTACAAACTTATGTGTGTTGACCGAAAAAGAGGAGTATTTGGTATCGAGGATCTTAAGACTGACATATCATCTGGTCACCTCGCGTATCGATTATCTCCCCTTATTGATAAGATAATCCCCGCTGTGGAGTTTTTTGGTCTTCAGTAACGGAGAGTAAGAATGCTCTTTTGCATCTGGAATTCTGGAGAGATATGCTTTGGACGCATTCAGGAATGAGGCCTTTTTCATTAAAATAGCAGAGGAACTTAAGGAGCTGAGGTCGCCAGCGCCCCAAAAACCACTGAACACCGTGCTGAGGGTGACCCCGGAGGACATCTCACCGAGCCATTTTGATTGTTTCCATTGCAACGCGGACCTAAGAAGATTGATGTAAAGGACCAGTGGCTAGAAAAACCTCCGCTGGTTGGGCTGCGGATAACTACGGCGTGTCGACATCACAGGAACGCCAGCACTGTGTGGCAGTTCACTGATTGCCTGACGGTATATTTTGTTGGGTGGGAGGAGTTATCCCGAGACATTTCGTGGGAGTTTATTTACGTGCAGACAGTGTGCTGATGAGTGGCTGGCAGAGATGTGATTTTGTCAATTCCAATGTAGTGAGCGAGGAGGAGAATCAAGGAAGTCTGTGTTTCTGAAAAACAACGTACACCAGTACCAAGTGCCAATGCCATCCGGAGTCTTTAGAAGAGGCGAAGCTCTCCGAAGTGAGGAAAAAACAACAAATAGGAAAACAAGACAAATTGGGGAATGAAAGGGATAGTTTGGTATCTGGTGAAAAAAATATTGGGGTATTTTCATGTAGTTTGATGCTTTTGTTTCCATGCGGTGCAGGTGCACCAGCACCAGGTGGCATTGAGGCACACAGATGCCAAGAATGTCCAACGCTATCGAACACAACAGTGACGGAATAAATTATGGAGGGAGTGGGGTTGTTTTTTTTTTTTTTTTTTGGTGCAAAAACTGGGTGATTTTCGTATAACATGTTGATTGTGTGCGCATACGAGGCATAATTGGAGAGTTGCTCTCTTGTGGCAGAATCATTGTGTCTAGCGGTGCCACAGTATTGCTGCATTTTCCATTTTATTTTTACTTTTGTTTTGTTGTAGGGTCCATGACAAACGGAAACATATTTGAGGGATGGACGAAGTATAGCTCCTTTTGGAGAAATAGTGCACTCCGTGTAACGGCACTGAGTGAGGCGCCGCATTCCATTGAAGGCGGGATGGCTGTGTAAATTTTGGTGCCGCGTGACTGGTGGATGGGTGAGGGTCCATTTCAACGTGTAGCTCTTTGGGTGATAGCTCGCTCCGGGTGCGTTGTGTGTTGGCAGCGGGCTGTGGCCGTATCCCGTTGGCTTTGGGATTGAACTGGAGGCGGTGGCGGTGTGTGCGTTTGTTGTGTGGAGGGCCGAACCCTCCCACCCGCGGACGGACAGCACTGCGGTGTGTCTGTGTTTGTGTGTGTCAGGGTTGTGCGAGCATTTCCTCTTGCCGAGTGTGTGCGGTGACGGCGGTGCCACAGGGGTGCGAGACCGTAGCGAGCGGGATGCGTGGGCGAACCCTCCGTGTCCACCAAGTTGTTGTTATCGTTTGCGCTCTCCAACACTGTGCTGGGTGGATGTCACCCAATTGCCGTCGTTGCGGCGGTCTCCGTGCATGTGGTGTGCATCACGCTGTGTGGATGACTCTATTTTTGTGGCTGTCACTCATTTCTCTGCATATTTTATTTCTCTCTTATTTCCCTTTTGATTGTTGGCTAGTGTTCAGCTTTAACTCGATCCAACTAAGAAAACAAGAAGAAACAATGTCTGGAAGGCCAAGCAAAGGAATTCACGGTAATGAGGAGGGCCAAGCGTCTACTGTGCCACAGGGAGATTCTCTTAAGAGAGCGATGTCGGACCTTGAGGGTGACACAGCTCAGCCCGCTGCGACTCCCATAAGAGTGGAGGAAGCGCAACTACAGTGGACCATGTGCAGCACCGTGTGGGACATCCTGCTGGACGGAGAGACCGACATTTCCGATATGAAGCTGAATGCTTTTCTTCGGGAGCATTTTGGCTCCAGGGCGGCCGTTGAAGAAGAACAGAATGTGGATATGTGGGATTTTTTGAGGAGTCCCGATGCCTTCATAAAAGACCAGCAGCTGCTTGAAGAAATTTCTAATTTAAAGGATTATCAGCTTTTAAGAGATAGGCGCAAGCTTGCGGACGGGCATTTGAACTATCTCGAAGACTGGATTGAATTTGAAGAGAAGGATACTGTCACTCCCCTTACAAGGAAAAAACTTAACGATGCCCTCACTCAGATACAGAAAGAAGTAGCAAGGTGGGAGGCAGAAGAAAGGGCGAAGCGGATGGCAGAAGAAGATGTGAGGCAGAATACTGAAGAAAAGACAACTAAACTGGAGGGATTCTACGAGTCTGTGTACGGTGCGAAGTGGGGCCATGTCTTGGGGTTTTATGACGATAAGATTTGTGAGGATCGAATGGAGGTACATGAGGGAAAACCACCGCAGTCATGGACGTACAAGAAGGAAGGTCTAACATTCGAAAAGGATGACGGTGTGGAGCAATTCAGACCACCACGTCCCAGGCTGATGGTGCTCACCTCGGACAAGGGATGGCCGTACTCGTGGAGGGAGAATAAACCCATTGTTGACTGTTATGTGAACTGTGAGGTGGATCGAGTGTGGCAGATTGTTGAGCGTGATATAGAAGACTTGTCTGACGGTTTCGGTGGGTACGACCCCACGCTTAGGCAGCGTGTGTTGGTTGGGACGCCCGGGATCGGGAAGTCGATGAATGCCGGTTCGTACCTTCTCTACCAGCTGCTGCACTGCGATGCCGAGAAAATCCAAGTGGTTGTCCACTGTTTTGGAGAGGGTGAGGCCTACGTCTTTGACAAGACCACCAAGACGGTGACAAAATACGTGGGTATTGGAGAATCTGTGAGTGTTGTGTTGAGTTTGTCGCAGCGTGGGATGAAAGGGTATATAATCTACGATGTGCCAACGAATGGGCCACAGCTGCCGATAAGTTTTGCGCCCTCCACCGGATGGGGCACGATTGGGCTGGCATCCCCAAAGGTAAGGGACATTCAGGAGTTTGCGCGTCAACGAGATCCCCACCGAATCATCATGAATTACCCCGAAGAGATGGATGTGAAGGCGATGTGTGCGTGGATGAAGCGCGACGGGACTCCACAGTTTCCTGTCAGTCTGACGACGAAAACGCGTGAGGACGCAATTCCCGACTCAGCTCACACTGAATTGCTTTGCTTTATACCCCCACCTTTTTTTTTTTTTTCTTTGTTCCTTTGCTCTCGCCGTGCGGTTTTGCAGCCCAGCGACGCGCACGCCCACACACACACACACACAAATACACGCGCTACGATGGAGACATGTTGTTCGAGGTCCAAACAGTTTGAGCGACGCATTGAGAACGGAACAATAAAAATCACCTTTCGGCTGAGCGCCCGCTTCCCTCCACCCACCCCCCCAATTCCTGCTATTGTTGTCGTCTTTCTTTCTTGCGCAACGGCGCCCACGTAACATCTTGCCCTGTCTGTGCAAACGGTTGGTGGCGGGCCCGCCCGAAAGCGCAAGAGAGAGAAAGAGAAAGAGAGGGTTGAATTGCCCGGAGGTGGGTTGTGGTGGGCGCGCGCCGCTGCTGATGGAAGCAACCGACTCTTGTGCGCGAGGGCGCGTGGCCCCGTGAGCGCGCTTGCGTGATGGCCAAAAACAAACTCAACAGGTCTGACAGCCGCCCCGCCCGCCGCGACCTCGCCGGCTGGCCAGGAAAGGTGCGTCTTGAGACCCACCGCCCCGTGACGCTGGGCGCTTGGGTGCATCGGCGCCCCGAGAAAGAGGCACGCCGGTCGTGAAGCGCAACAACCCTTGGGCCGGTGGCGCACTGTCGGTGCCGCGCGTGGCGCCCCTGTCCGGTTGCGCGAGAGTTTGCGGTGACGGTGCGCGCGTCGAGGCTCCCTCCCCAGTTTGGGAAACGATGGGGAAAAAACAAAACCGAGAGGACCCGCACGGGTGAGAGATGCGGCTGCGACGCGTGATGAAATTCCACAGTTTCCTGTCAGTCTGACGACGAAAACGCGTGAGGACGCAATTCCCGACTCAGCTCACACTGAAGTGCTTTGCTTTACACCCCCACCTTTTTTTTTTTTTCTTTGTTCCTTTGCTCTCGCCGTGCGGTTTTGCAGCCCAGCGACGCGCACGCCCACACACACACA
Source organism: Trypanosoma cruzi (assembly GCF_000209065.1). Lineage (NCBI taxonomy): Eukaryota > Euglenozoa > Kinetoplastea > Trypanosomatida > Trypanosomatidae > Trypanosoma > Trypanosoma cruzi. Next base: position 4,853 of record NW_918827.1, read on the forward strand.
TACACACACACAAATACACGCGCTACGATGGAGACATGTTGTTCGAGGTCCAAACAGTTTGAGCGACGCATTGAGAACGGAACAATAAAAATCACCTTTCGGCTGAGCGCCCGCTTCCCTCCACCCACCCCCCCAATTCCTGCTATTGTTGTCGTCTTTCTTTCTTGCGCAACGGCGCCCACGTAACATCTTGCCCTGTCTGGCGCCCTGTCTGTGCAAACGGTTGGTGGCGGGCCCGCCCGAAAGCGCAAGAGAGAGAAAGAGAAAGAGAGGGTTGAATTGCCCGGAGGTGGGTTGTGGTGGGCGCGCGCCGCTGCTGATGGAAGCAACCGACTCTTGTGCGCGAGGGCGCGTGGCCCCGTGAGCGCGCTTGCGTGATGGCCAAAAACAAACTCAACAGGTCTGACAGCCGCCCCGCCCGCCGCGACCTCGCCGGCTGGCAGGAAAGGTGCGTCTTGAGACCCACCGCCCCGTGACGCTGGGCGCTTGGGTGCATCGGCGCCCCGAGAAAGAGGCACGCCGGTCGTGAAGCGCAACAACCCTTGGGCCGGTGGCGCACTGTCGGTGCCGCGCGTGGCGCCCCTGTCCGGTTGCGCGAGAGTTTGCGGTGACGGTGCGCGCGTCGAGGCTCCCTCCCCAGTTTGGGAAACGATGGGAAAAAAACAAAACCGAGAGGACCCGCACGGGTGAGAGATGCGGCTGCGACGCGTGATGAAATTCCACAGTTTCCTGTCAGTCTGACGACGAAAACGCGTGAGGACGCAATTCCCGACTCAGCTCACACTGAAGTGCTTTGCTTTACACCCCCACCTTTTTTTTTTTTTTCTTTGTTCCTTTGCTCTCGCCGTGCGGTTTTGCAGCCCAGCGACGCGCACGCCCACACACACACACACACAAATACACGCGCTACGATGGAGACATGTTGTTCGAGGTCCAAACAGTTTGAGCGACGCATTGAGAACGGAACAATAAAAATCACCTTTCGGCTGAGCGCCCGCTTCCCTCCACCCACCCCCCCAATTCCTGCTATTGTTGTCGTCTTTCTTTCTTGCGCAACGGCGCCCACGTA
>NW_918833.1:0-5940 GCF_000209065.1 Trypanosoma cruzi
CCCCCCCCCCCCCCAAAAAAAAAAAAAAAAAATAATAATAATAAATAATAGATAAATGTTAATGGTCAAACTCAAACCAAAAACAAAAATAATACAAAAGACAACAACAAATAATGTAAACAAACACGCGTGAAGATGTCAGAAAACAAGTCATCATCTCCCTGTGTGAGCAGCATTCGTGAAAATTCCTCCACCGCCTTTCAACAGCAGACCGCCGTCCGCTCACACAACAAAAACAACACCAAATGAAGCGCAACGGTGGCCCAAAGTGTCGGTCTTAAGCACAAAACATATGTGCTTTTTCTGTTGTTATTGGTAAAGGGTAAATTCAACCGGCATCCACATGTGTCCACCACTCCGGAGCCCTCAAATCAAGGAGCTTTGGCTGTCGGCAGTGTCACATTCGCTTTCTCCAATGGAAGTAGTGCTCTCCGTTGATGAGGAATACTCACAGAATTCGCAAAAAGTCATGTATGGACAATATTCAATACTATCGATGCAAATAATACGTGGTAGCGGTTCACATGCGGAGAGAGAAACAGTCTCGGTGGAGAATGAAGAAGCTGTCCGTGAAACATCGTCCGAATCGTATTTAGGAGCAACGCTGGCAAGCATCAAACACGTGTCGTCTCCTATTTCATTAGCGGTGGCTGCGTCAACCCCCTGCAGCGACAGAGACTCCTCTCCTTTTTCTCTCAGTAATACTGGTGACAGATGTCGACTGGAATCCTCACTGGCAGCGTTTCCGGCAGCCGGTGCATGCGCCTCCGGTAGCTCACGCCCTTCATAAGTTTGATGCTCATCGCTGCACGTCAAAGCAGTTCCTTCGTTTGCCGAATTTTGGTAACCTCGCGCTGCCATCAGCAGACACGGACACTCTCTATGATGCAAAAAGGGACTGAGCGTGTCGTTTACAAAGGCGGGGGGTGGGGAAGCGGGTCGTGCTCCAACCGTGTGTCCTTGCGCATTGGCATCAGCGCACGCCCAAAGCGAAGAATCACCGGGTTCCGCCTGAGCCTCGAGGGCGAGGCGTGAAGCATTTAAAGAAGATGATGAACAAATTAACAATTCACATGGCTGTAATGATGCATTGCTGTCGTTCGCAGACGACCCAATTACAGAAGTATGCGGGGAAGCACCCCACTCCCGCACGGTACCGAAGGAAGTGGTGCGATCCGACAGCTGAAAGACGTTCCTGGTAGGACTCATGTGTACCCTAAATTGCGTTGCGCCAGACAATTGCGAAAAGTTACTGCTGGCTGTAAATGCACGCATCTCGTCCACTGTTTCAAAGGCAAAAGTTTCTGACTGGATTTCGTATGGGATCACATTCCCCTCACGCAACACAGGGGACATCCTCCTACTCACTGGCAACACGGCACGGTGGGGGCTGCTAGCCGCCGAGGTTCCCCCTTCTAATACGTGGCCACTTCTGAGGGACGAATGCCGGCTCTCACCATCATCTATGGGCAGAAGAGACATAAATGTGGGTGGCACCCCGACGTCGGAAAGTTCCCCGCCATGGACTGAATGAATGGAAGTGCTCTCCGTTCGATTGCAATGCGGCACCGCAAGGGGGTTCGAGAGCCTTCCAGCCACGGCAGCCGGATGCAGCGAGGGCGCCTCTTCGCACCCACCACGGGTGGCCAGAACGCGTGCCCTGCGACAGTGTAGGTAGCAAACAACCACTGTGACTAATAAAAGAAAAGTGAAGATAACAACGCCCACGGCAATCCCAGCGACACCGGCAGTTGAACAGCATCGCCCATCAGAAGCACTCATTTGATTCGTCAGCGTGACGCTCGCCAGCGTTTGAATCCACATGTAGCGATGACCCAAAAATGTCGCGTTCACTGCCACAAGACACAAGGTGAGAGCATCAGGTAAGTGAGCACGGCTTCGGTTGATGTCCAGCAAAAGTGAGTTTGGCGTGGAGCTTGTTACACATAAATACGCAGCACCAAGCTCCAAATCACATGCTGCAGCGCTGGGCAGCAGACACACATCGTATGGCACACTCCGGAAGCCAAGGTCGCCGCCAGCCAGCCCAATCACCAACGTGTCAATGGACACATGTATGAATGTGAGTGTAAAAGGGCTCGGAAAAACTGTCACAGACAGCGCGGAAGAAGTCACGTCACATGAGTCCACATCCACAGAATTGGCATCACACGAAAAAAGTTCAGCGCACACAGCGTACTTCCCAGGCTTTAAAGAAACTGGGCAGCCTTCCAAGTAATGTATACGATCGGAACGGCGGCTCTTTCTACACGCATCGATGTCAACCACTTTTTCATATGAAAACAATTCCTTCGTGGAGCAGGAGTCACCCAAGCATGGCGCCAGAAACACTTGATGTACCCAGGGCAAATTACTGCCTATTCTCGCATCCTTCAGTGTGATGGCTGTCAATGTTCCATTCATTATATACAACGGGTTCGCCACCACTGCCTTCACCTCAAGATAGGATTGGCCCCACGGTAGATAATGGCCTCGCCAGCCATCCGCCGTCACGCAGAGTGAGTAGTTGCCAGGCAAAGGAAGAAGATGGGACTCGGTGACGTTGTGACATCCAACTTCTGCACCACAGTTCTTCGCGATGGACTGACACTCTACCCCAGCGCGGACAAGTAAACTACCAGCAACAACATACTTCTTCGGTATGTTCATCTCCCAAGATGCATGTAACCCATAATAGGGAAAGGGTGCAAAGAAGGACGTGTAGGTATTTTCACTGTCCCAAAGCTCCATCGTCTTGTTTGTCGTTACGGGCAGAAAAGGTGGATTCAACAACGCATTGTACTCCGTGATGACAAGCGCTATCCAACCGGAGGGCGCTGCAGTCCCAGGAATAAACGAAATGAACTTTCCTGCCCCCTCCACAGTCGCCGGCCAACCACCAAACAGTCTACCGTCCCGGGTGTAGTACGAGGCGTACAACAGCACCGACTCTTTAAAGGACGCAATGCCGTTGATCTCGCAGTAGTACGTTGTGTTGCTGGGCAAAAGTATCACCCCAGGAAAACAGTCAACAATACTCGCCAGCGAGTTCTTTAGACCAAACGCGGACGACCCCAACGCATCCCCATCAGCGGCCTCAACGTACTTTGCATAATCGGACTGCACCGCATGACATGGAAAAAACAACAACCCAACAAACACAAGAAACTGCTGCAGAAAAAAACCACAAAACGACGTCCCCCGTGGCATGTGAAAAAGCCCCCCGCAGAAAAGCGACACGTTTTCGTCCATACAATACAATAATAATACTAATAATAGGCAATAAATTGAAGTTTAAAAGGTAAAATCGTTCCAATCCATGCATATAAGCTAATACCAACGCCAGAGACAGACCGTGCCTCCACACTAACCTTCCCTACACAAAATAACTAAGCAACACATACAAAAAAAGAAGAAAAAAAGAAAGAAACTTTATAAAAAATAACACAAAAAAATCAATAAAAACAAAGAAAAAAAAGGCCCTAAGAAATAGATACACAAATTGCTCAATACACCCAACAGTAACACAATCCCCACCGTAGTCGCCAATCACAATGTCGTCAACCACATACCGGCGTTGGTTGTACAGAGACGCCAAGAACGACTTGCGGTCCTTCACCCATTCACGACTGCCCAGCGCCTGTGAGAGCACCTCGCCAGCAATCCACCCAGCAACCATCATCTCACCGTCGCCGTCATCCTTCAGAAAATGGTCCTTGTCGGCATAGTCCTTTTGCCCACTGTGCGTCAGATATGCCCGCATCACCTCCTGGAAGCGCTGGATGGCCTCGTACTGTGTGTCCTTCGCCAGCGGGTTCGTCCCCGTCGTGATCACCTGCCCAGGCACAAACTCAACACCGCCAGCCACAGCAGCACGCCACATGCAGCTTCTAAATAGGAGATGTACTTCGCATGCGCCTTCACCAAAGCGTCGCGTTGCTTAAAAGCAGTGCTGGACGCAAGAAAACCAAAGAAAAAAAACAGAGAAGTGCAGCAAAAAAGTGCGATGAAGCGCAGGAGAGGGTCGCACCACTCATTTCTAAAGAAATACCAACAGAAGCACGACCAGCGTTTTCTGACGGCGGTAATAGAAAAGAAACCCAAAAATAAACATGAAGGGTCAAAAACAATGAACTCGTAAAAAAAAAAAAAATGCCTGCAAAAAGGGCGGCGGTGACGACAAATTAAAAAAAAAAAACATATAAAAAATATACATACAAAATTTTTGGGCTTATGTAAAACAACCATTCACATTTCAATGGGCGCGAGAGAATTCCCCCCAACCTGCGCCAACCCTCTTTAAAAGGCACCTTGCGCTCCGTCTCCTACTCACACCGAGTTCTACAAACAGAGAGTTGCACGCCCTCGTCCTTCTACTTCCGCCTCCGAGTCTTCCCTACCGCCACGGCATCCTCCTCCAGAAAGTGCTGCAAAACAACAACTCCATCCATGTGAGGCTTATGTCCCGCTACATTTTCCCTCGGCAGCATGTCGGGGTCCACAAACTCCACCGGACCCCAATCCTCGCAGTTGGCAAACTCATTTACGTGCTGCGGTTCGTCGTCAATGTCATGGCTTGCCACAAGAAAGTAATCCCGCACCGCAACAGCACGCTCGAGATTTACAACAGACATGAACACAGGGATGAGCAACAGCGCCGTTGCAAATAGTGGCGCAACGATACTGACAGCCCACTCGCAAGAGTCTCCACACGGACTGGCCCGCTCTTCAACCCGTCGCACAGTTTGCACGGCGACATTGTCCGTTATGCTCCCGCCATTGGAATCGTAAATTAGGCGCAGCCCTGCAATATCGGCTCGTCTTACTTGCTCAACAAGCTGGAGGTCATCTGGAGCAAGCGAACCAGCGCCCAACATGCGCACCACCGCAAATTCTGCCTGAAGAGATTGCTGCAACAAATGTGGCTGGAGCGTAAGAAAAACAGCAGTGACGCCGGTCGGCGAGGGGTGAATGGCGGTGTGCACCGAGGGTCTCAGCGCCTTAACGAGCAACCGCGTCAACTCGTCGCCGACAACAGTACATTCAGTAGGAACGGATGTGGAAGAAGGATGACTGCTGCGATTCTCGCAGAAGCGGAAGAAAACGCGAGGCCACTGCACACCCGAAATCACCACCGCAAAATTGGACTGGATAGGCACCACAGACATCCGCTGCGCCAACACACCAACGCCGTAGAACGCAACCAGAACCAAAAGAAACAACACTGATAACACAGCTCCCAGCCGCATGGCGAAGTTGCGGTCCGTGAATTCTTTCTTCCTACCGCTAATTCAGTAGTCACACCTCCTTCCGCTCTCCCTAAACAACAGTCACAGCAAAAAAAAACAAGCGTGGAACAAACACACGCGCACAATGAGACTTCAACGAAAGCCTAACAATTATCATAATTTTCAAAAAGAAAACAACGCCACCACCACACAGGTGCAGCACAACAGTCGACGGTAAAAGCCATCGCCGCCTCAGAACACCCGCATGTATGGAGTTTCTTAATTACACTTTGGAATGCAGTTGCCTGCAACTCCAGAATTAATTAAATAAAAAAACAATCAAGCCCACATACAGCATCCCGGAAGAGAGCCGTCATCACAATCACAATGCCGCTCAGTGCCAACAGCCAACCCCCACAGAGCGCACACCTCCACGCATCCCCCAAACCCAGGAACAAAAACACAACCCCTCAGCATACATGGCGCACATTTGCGTGCAGACTTTATAGCAAAACAAATAACAATAAATAAAATCAAACACTCAAAAATTAATAAATAAAAAGGAAGCATTGCAAGATAAAACAGCCCACAACATAATCTATTACAAAATCAAATATTCGCCTGGACTGCTGGCCGGATCCTTAATTGTTATACATAAAAAAAACAGGACTGGAAAGAAGAAAGTAATGAAGTGGCAGTGGGTTCGCCACGG
>NW_918838.1:0-5956 GCF_000209065.1 Trypanosoma cruzi
GTGAAGAAGGAGGGTACCGACCGCTGCTGACGGTGACGGTCTTTGCTGCAGGCGATTTGAAAAGAGGTGGCGTGACTGGTGTCACAACCGAGATGTATGAGAACCGCACCGCATCTCTTTTTCGTCTCGTCATCCTCTAGGTCCACTGCAGCCAGAAGCCACACGCACCGTGCGGCAGCGGCGTTACCACCATCCGGAATTCTATGAGCCAATCAGACTGCACAATTGATTTGGGCTCTTGTCCCCCGCGTCTGAGTACTGCCGCTGTGCTTTTTCTTTTTCTTGCTGTGTATGCCATGCACTTATGATTTTGCTGTTTGTTGTGTAATGCAGAACCATCTGTTACACTAGCGGCACCAATGGTCATGTGTCTTTTTGACAGGATCGCGCAACTTGGCACGGCGGCTGTGTGAGGCTGCGCGGGTGGTGGGAGGGCGGTGACATCACCGAGCTGACTGCGTCTGCGCTTCTTTTTGTCACTGGTTGTGCTTTGGTGGAACTGTCTTCGGTTGGATGCTTCTGTGTGTCACTGTGTTTAGCTACTGTTGTTGCTGTTTTTATTCTTATTTTGACTGTGCAGTTAGAGATACTTTGGACTGGCCAGCGCAACTATCGTTTCAGGGTGTTAGGGATTACTCGCAGTATTAGGATTAGCATCAGTGTGATATCGATCTGGCGGAATTGTGTCATTGGATTTTCCATCTGTAGAACGGGATTTGCTAAGTAGGAGTTATGGTCGACGGGGCGAGTGCAATACATCACGACAGCCCTGTTGATACGTGTCTGGGTCGGTGGATGTGGTCTGCGGTGGGTGCGTGTCCGCGCAGCCGTCACCGTGTGCGGCGCAGGGCCATTGCGAATGTGCGTGCGGCGCTGCTTGTGGCGTTGGCGCTGGTTGCTGCTGCTGCGTGGATGCCCGCGGTGCATGCGGTGGTGTTGCGACTGCGGGGCGGCACGGTGGACAGAGCCATCACGGTTGGCCGCGCCGTGGACACGGTGCTGATGGACGGCGTGTCCATCACGAACGGCGTGGCTGTTGTGTTCGACGTGCCTGCGATGCTTCCCGGCGCTCTGCTCATCGAACTGAGGAACTGTGTGTGCGACGGCGGTGCGCAGATCTACGTGCGGGGCTACGGCGGCGAGCCGGCGAGTGACCGGAGCCTGGAGGTGAGTGTGAGCGGGCTATCCGGCGACTACTGCTCGCTTGTGTTTGTGCACAACCTGCCGGCACACACGAACGTGACGGTCCGTGACTCGACGATTGTGACGCCGGGACCGATGCGCTACTCGCAGCTGAGCGGGCTGACGGACGCGGTGGCGTCGCCGCTTGTGCTGCACGCGACGTCGCTGTTGCAGTCGCAGCTGCGTGTGAGCAACACAGTGCTGAGGTCGTTGCAGGCGGGCGGGTCGGCGGTGTACGTTGGCGGCGGTGTGGACCTGCTGTCGAGCGCTGTGGTGCTTGACGGCGTGTCGCTGGAGGCGTCGGACGGTCCGACCGCGTCCGCGATGCATGTGGCGTCCTCGTCGCGTCTCAGTCTGCGGGGCCACTCGGTGTTCTCCGTGACGAACGTGTCGGTTGTGAGCAGCGGCGGCGGCCTTGTGCTTGGAGAGCGTGTTACTGTGTTTGATTCGGTGCTGCGCTTCGTGCGCGTCGAGGGGTCTGTCACGTCCTCGCTGGTGTGCTGCGACGGTGGGACTGTCGGTGGCGGCGGGTGGCTGGACCTGCACGACGTGTGGGCGGTGGGCGAGGCGTCGTCCGTGGCGTCGCTGTCGGGGGTGACGCTGAGCGGCGGCACCGTGTCGATTGCACGCTGCGCTGCCGTTGGCGCGACGCTTGTCTCCGGGCCGACGATCACGAGCGGCGTCGTGTCGGTGCAGTGCAACCGTGCCGGCGGCCGGGTGCTGCGGAGCAGCGGCGACTACCGCATGGCCGGCCTGTCCTCCGTGAGCGTGGTGCCGTGCGACGGCTGTGCGGCCGCGCTGGCGTGCTTTGATGCGCTGACGGCGTCGTTCTCCGACTGTGCTTGCAGCTGCCTTGCCGGCGGCTTGGGCGAGGCGTGCCTGCCGTTCGACGTGCCGGTTGCGAGGTCCGGCGGCGGTGGCGATACCGCGGAGGGCTGCGTGAGTGGCGTGGCGCTGACGGAGTCGGTGACGGTTGGCGGCGGGCGTGCGACGGCGTGCTTCGACTCGGTGGTGTTCAGCGGGCCGATCACTGTGGCGTTGGACCTGCGCTCGATGGACGCGTTCGCTGGCGCGTTGAACGTGACGCTGCGCCACTGCGTGCTTGCGGGCGGCGCGCAGCTGCGGATTGGTGGCCTCAGCGAGATCACGGCGCGCCTGATGCCCCACGCCCTCGTCAACATGACGAACGTGACGTCGGTGGAGGGCACGATTGTGCTGCATGGCGCGATGCCGCTGCACTCGAGCGTGCTGCTGGCGAACTCAACGCTGCGCGCGACGGTTGGCGGGTCGCAGTACGTGCCGACGGCCCGTGGCCATGCGAGATCCCGGTACGGCCCCGCGCTTGTCCTGGACGGCGTCCGGCTACTGTCGACGCGGTTTGTCATGACGCGGTCGACGCTGGTGTGTGGCGGGGAGTCGTGCGCTGCGATCCTCGTTGAGCGCGGCCTCGGCGTGCACCTGTCCAGCGTCTTCTACATGGACAATTGCGCTGTCGTGTCGCAGATGCACGTGATGTACGCTCTTGCGTCGGGCCTGCGTGTCAGCGGCGGCTCCGTGTTCTCCGTACAGAACAGCTCGTGGAGTGCACCGAGCATTGGCTTCTACGAAGGTGCGTGTGTGTTCAAGGACGTTGCGGTGGATGGTGGCAGCGTGCTGCAGATTGTGTCCAGCAATTTCCGTCTTGGCTTTGCCATGCTCATTGCAACCACGCTGACTGTGACTGGCGGCAGCTGGCTGGTGCACCGTGACAACGAGTTTCGCACCGCCTACGTTGTGCACGTGGCCAGCGAGAACGGCGTGGCATTCTGCGATCGGAGTCTGTGGTCGATACTTGACAACAACTTCACGTACGGCTCGTACTCGTCAACCATTGCACACATGACAAGCAACTGGTTACCACCATCCGACTCGCGCCCGACCATCTACGGTGTGTGCAACGAGATAAGAGGCTCTCCTGTGGCGAATTACGGAGAAGAGCTCAACATTGGGGTGCCCGTGACGGTGTTGGACTGTGGTGCGTGCACCGTGGACGCCGTGTGCTTTGCTGCGAGGACGAGCAGCATCAGCGGCTGTGAGTGTGTGTGCGCTGCTGGCGGCTACGGTGACACATGTCTGCCGGCTGTGGTTCCGGACGGTCTTGGGCCGCTCCCGCTCCCCGATGCGAGGGACACGGAGGTCCGCTGCGTGCACGGTGGCAGCATCAGCTCCGTATACTATCCTGATCCCGGTGTGCGTGGTCTGTGCTTCGTCAACGTAACCTTCACTGCCGCGATTGTGCTGGACTTGTCGTATTTCGATGCGCCACAACAGACACTCAACATCACGCTGCTGCAGTGCGTCCTCATGGACCTGTCGGTCAGGGGGAGTGGTGTGCGAGTGCACGTGAACGTGACATCCTCGATGCTGGATTCTGGTGAGTTGGAGTTCAGGGGTGTTTTTGGCGTGAGCTCCCAGATACTGGTGGCGTGCAGTACGCTTGTGACGATGTCGAGCCACGCTATTGCCTTCCGGGAATTTTTCCTTGGCGCGAACTCGACGCTGCTGCTACTCGACAACTACATTGAGGGGAATAGGCACGCAGTCTATTTCTTCAATGCTGTTGTTGTTGATGGTGGCGGGATCATTGTGAAGGGAAATACGCTGAGGGCAACGGATAATAACGGTGCGGAGTCAGCCGTTTGCGTTCATGCTGTTGTTATGAAGAACGGCGGCTACCTTGACGTTGAGAACAACGCGATGAGCGCGGTCATAGGCGTTTGGTTTGTGAAGAGGGCCACCGTGAGCTCCGCGGGGCTGCTGCGAGTGGCGGACTGCACCTTCGTTTACAGGAAGAAATTTTTTGATCCCGCGCTGGTGTATTTTTCTAACTCTCTCATCCTTCAGGGTGGAGCGCAGTGGCGTGTGGAGAGAAACAGCGTGAGTGCAGCCTCCTTATTAATTGTGCCACGTCCCCAGCGTAAAATTCAGCTGTCAGGCAGCGGCACCACCGTGGTGCTTGCACACAACCGTCAGGTGGACTCGAGTAAAGCCTTTGTCAATATTTTCCCATCGAGCATTGTCGTGACGTCATCCGCGCGGTTTGTGGTTGGGTGCAACCTGCAGGGCGGTGAGGAGGTGTTGTACGACGGTGTATTTCCGGAGGGTGTGGTGGTGTTCAGGTGCGGCACATGCAACGACGACGCGGCGTGCTACATGCCCGGGACGGAGTTGGTGGACCGCAGCTCGTGCTCGTGCAGCTGCAAGGACGGATGGCATGGCGCGTCGTGTCTTCCCTTCAAGGTGCCCGACACGGTTTTGCTCCCCTTGCCGGAGAGAGCCGTCGACGGCGACACGAGCTGCGTGGTGAACCAGACACTGACGAAAATTATGCTGAACATGTGGAAGACGCACCACTGCTACGCGGGTGTGACATTCAGCGGCGTGGGTGCTGTGCTAACGTTTTCCTTTGACAGTATGCTGCTGCATCTCCCCATCAACATCACGCTCACTGGATGCACGTTCCGTGGCGGTGCCGTGGTGCAATTTTTTGGTGGTGCTGAGTCGGCCGAGTCAGCCGGTGTCCTGATCCGCGTGAGCCAGACGGTGATGCGTTCCTCCGTTGTTGTTTTTGCAGCTGCCCTCCCGCAGCACTGCGACATTGCCGTCACGGAGGTTGACGCGGTGCAGTCTTCCGCGGTCGACTTACCGGGCACTGTGAGCAAGACGCTGAGCGTATTGCTGCTGAGGAACGTTGTGCTGACTACATCCTCGCTGCTGGTCAGCAACGTCAATGCGCATGCATCGAGGCGTGGCGGGTTTGGTTTGCACTCTACCGGGACGCTGACGCTGGTGGGTGGCAGCTCTCTTTACGCGCGTTACTGCAGCTTTGATGGGTACGAACACCTGTTGTACATGAATATTCTCAGTGTGAGTGACCACTCTGTTTTTGCGCTGCTCAACAATACAATGGCCTCCGGGACAAGCCTTCTGTGTCAACAACAAGAATTGAGCGTGTCGGATCACAGCGTGTTGCGCGTGGTGGGGAACAGCGGTTCCGTCTCATACGCCATCCTTGCAGAAGGCTCGTGGGCCGTCCTGGAGTCAAGCTGGCTGGATTGGCGTGACAACGACGTGGGTGTGGGTGCGATTTTCAAGGTATGGGATTCCGCCTTTGTGAGCACTGACGGCAGCAGTGTGGTGACGCTGACGGGCTGCAAGATGGGCTCGACGGGGCTGTCGGTACCCTTGCTATCGCAGGCTGACGCCGGCTACCGGTTTGTTGCTGGGTGCCTGACGGTCGCGGGACGGTTGGTGACGACGGCGGCTGAACTGGAGCTCCACGGCATCACCGACGTGACGACGGTTGCTGCGTGCGGGGAGTGCACGAAGGACGGCGACTGCTTTGCTCCGCTGACGACGGCTATCAGCGACTGCAAGTGCCAGTGCGCTGCTGGAGGGCACGGCGATGTGTGCGTCCCGGCGCCTGTGCCTGCTGGCCCGCCGCCACCGCTCACGCCGCCACCACCGCCACCACCGCCACCACCGCCGATTGGTGAGTGCATCAGCGACATGGTGTGCCCCGAGGTTGCGCAGGCTGTGGGCGGCGGGCTGTCGTGGCTGTGCTACCGCAACGTGACGTTCAGCGGGGGCGGCATGAGCCTGACGGTGCTGGTCGGGGCGATGACGGGCGACGTGGTGAATGTCACGTTTGATGGATGCACGTGGAGGGACGGCGCCGTGCTGTTGGTGTTGGGCAACACGTACGCCGCTGTGGGGTCACTGAACATCCTCGTCA
>NW_918841.1:0-5983 GCF_000209065.1 Trypanosoma cruzi
TGCTCCCGCACGGGCTGATGGCGCCTCATCCAAACACACATCGCCTTCACATCGCTTTCACCAGGGCAATTCATAACTATTTTTGTGGCACCGCTCCGCTTCACCCATTCTTTGTAGTTCCCCTCGAATGGGGGTGACACCAAAACCATGCCCCATCCCCTGGGAGGCAAATCACTAGACGGTTCATCATCCGGCTCTGCCACATCGTAAATAATATACCCCTTCATCCCACGGTCAGACAGACTCCCCACAAAAGACTCATTACTGGAGTCGCCCATGTATGTCGACACCGTCCTGCTGGTCTTGTCAAACAGGAATTTTCGATCCGCAATAAAGTAAACAACCATTTGGAGTTTCCTGACATCATAGTGCAGCAGCTGGTAGAGGAGGTACGAGCCGGCATTCATCGACTTTCCGATCCCGGGCGTCCCAACCAACACACGCCGCTTGGGCTCAAAGTAGGCCCCAGGGTGAGGGCTGAACCACTCGGTGAGATCGCCCTTGACGATCTGCCACGCTCGCTCCATCTCACAGTTCACGTAGCAGTCACGAGTGGATTCCACCCCCTTCCGATTCCACGTGTACGGCCATCCCCTGTCCGAGGTGAGCACCAGCAGTCTGGGACGCGCTGCACCGGATTGCTCTGCACCGTCATCCTTTTCGAAGGTGTTGCCAACTGCCCTGTGCCTCCATGACTGTGGTGGTTCCCTTTCCCTCACTTCCAGTCCCGTCCCCTCGCCGCCAGGAAGTTCCACCAAATGGCTCCACCTCGCATTGTGCACTGACTCGTACAATCCCTCCAGTTTCATCGCTGCACTCATCCTCATTGAGTTCCTCACCTCCTCAAGGGCTGCATCCAAAAAACTTTCAGTGATGCCATGAACAATTTCTTTTACCTCCGGAGCAGCTACTAGCCAACCCAGCAGAGTACTTACATGATTATATTGAAGCTTGCGTACATCTTCGTCCTTATCCATTTCATCCTTTACAGTCTCCTCCATCCTCAAATAACGATATGTTGTCGTTATTTCGTTCAGTACTCCCGCATCGTGGATATACCTCGCCGGTTCCTTACAAAACTCCTCCAGCACGACATCCCGATTGGTAGCCACAATGCCCTCTCCGTCCAATTCCATCGTAAGAAAATCATTCAGCTTCATTTCCTTGTAGCGGACTTCTCCTTTAAACAGTACATCTTCGGTATTAGTGGAAATGGTAAATTTCATTTCTTGCGTTCGTCTTCGCCTTTCCTCTGCCTTCCGCCTCGTTTCTGCCAGTACCTGCGTGAGAACTGCGTTTAGTTTTGCTTTTGGAAAAGGAGTGATTGTATCCTTTCCTTCATAGTCCCTCCATTGTTCAATCGAGAACACACCCTCGTGATGAAGCTTATTAATAGCCTCCAATAGTATTTCCCTCTCATTAAGCTCTCTTTCCAGCAATTGGTATGACGGCAATGCCGTTATTATGCGTAATAACCTTTTATTTTGGATAAACGTCTCGGGATCCTGAAAAAACTCCTGCATCGTGACGTTCTCATTGGTGTCCAGAACCCTGCCGCCAACAGAATTCCGAAGGAAATCATTCAGCTTCATGTTGGTCCTGCTAGTGCTTCCCTCCAGCAGTAATTTATGCCGCCAACTGTCAAGAGTCCACTTTGTTCGCCGCCTTTCATCAACTCCTCTGCGAGCTGCAGCGTCGGAACCATCACTGGAGCTACTGCAAGGCGCCATCACAACACCAGTGCAGTGAAGCATCCCATTCGCACCGCCCAACTGCGGCCAGCAGGTGCCGCTGGCTCCAAAGGACACTCGCAGCTGTTCCGTCTCACAGTCCCAATGGCGTTGGGCGTGGCACTCGCACGGCGGGGCTGTCGGTGCGCCATGCAGCCGCACTGCAACGCCTGTCGGTGAAACAGTCAAGGCCCACCGCCTCCGCAGCAACGCAACGTGCAATCGGCCACAACACCGCCACATTATCGTCCTTTTTTGTATTTTATTCACGTTGTCGGTCTGTTTGCCCCATCACTGGCAATAAAAAAAAGTGCACACCTTCACAAAGGGGAAGGAACAAAGAGAAAAGGAGGCACGATCCCATCGTCCCGCCGCGGGCCAACACTCTCGTCCACCCACCACCATTGCAGCACAGGAGACCGCAGTCACACCGCAGAGGAAACACCGCAATGTGCACCACACCATCGTGCACCGAACGATAGGCGGGACACGGCCATGCATCGCCCCGCTCCATTTTCCCACCACTCAAGTGTTGCGTGCCCGCACAAAGTGGCAAACAGAACCAGAGTGCACACAACCCCAATCATCCCCCTCACTCGCTGAAGCACTTTACTTCGCATGGAGTGACAACATTTGGGGACACAGCAGTAGTAGCTGGCTGCATGGAATTTCCCTGCCAACCCTGCAAAGAGACACAAAAACTCTGCGGAGCAAAAGTGACAGCCCCTCGGTGTTGCCCGCAGTTCACATGGCAGGACAAATTCCACGCACGCATAGTTCCGGACTCCTCGCTGTTTGAGTGCACACCAACAGTGCATGTAAAAAAAATACCTGCGCTCAAGATGGCATTTAAATACGTGAAAAATCTTCAGCCTGTTTTGTCCAATGGTGTTGGCGAGCAATCCCACACAATCCAATCAAAGTGGCACTCCGAACAGAATGGCTTCAGTCAATAATCATTAAAAACCACGCCAATGCGGAAAGCTGCTGAAATTTGAGATTGCAACCGAATTCGGAGACGACAGCGGCATGAGAGTGTGTACGTGTGCAAGGCCTTTCGTGGGACGGTGCTCCCCAATCCCGCCGTGCCCTGGCACAAAAGGGCAGCAACAAAAAAGAGGAGCACACTCTCCAGAAAAGGAGTGACGGTTGGGCAGTCAACCCCCGTTTCGTCTCACATGACATCCACATATGTGCACTCCACCTCAAATACGTACCTCCCTGGACGCCGCATGCATGACGTGTGGTTTCGTCGCTCGCAATGTGTTTTTCCTCCCACAAACAACAAAAAGGATGGCCATGGCGCAGCTTCACTCAGCGGAAGCAATCGGGACAGACACGGGTAGGAAACAAAGATCATACAAAAATATTTAAAAAAAAGAGGGGCAGGGCAATAACTCCTCCAAGCCACGGAATCGTGCAATGTTCATCCCTCTTTTTCTAAATTGAAGACCTCCCCAACAGAACAAATGCAACAGACACATGTGCCACACAATATCTTTCTCTGTCCCGCGTTCCATCTTACTTCCCATGAGTGCCACGGCGGTGGTGCCTGCGTTACATCTGGGATAACTCCAAAATATCAGGCACCATGCCGTGGGGAGTGGATGCTTGACGAACGTGCCCACGTTATTGCCCAACACAAAATGACTTCAAAAAGGAAAAAATATTCGCGGCTCAAACTACCCGTGTGCGGCCGTACTAAAGCAACACTAAGACACGTGTGGAGCAACGTAAAAAGAAGGAGAGAAAAAAGAGAAAAGAAAATAATGAAATACCCCACAGAAATGCATCGATATATACGCAAGTAATACATCAATCCGCATAATTCTTCGTTCTTCCATACAACATCCGAAGTATAAAAAGTGACAGGCATGCCCTCCCACACAGTCATCGTGGAACATGTAAGAGTTTCACTGCAGGCACCCGCACAAAATTAGAAAAAAACCAGCAATCAATGACGCTGTCGGTGCGGAGTCCGATTGGTGGCTGCGCAGCTGCACAGCCGTGGCTCCCACGCCCTCCCTCATGTCAGCCAGCAACGCGCACTCACAACTTCCAGGAGGTGACGCGTCACAGAAGGGCTTCATCGATTGTTTTCCCTAACGTTTTCCTGAATGCATCCTATGATCCGCACACCAACCACCATCGTCAAGCACGTACTCATTACAGAGTACAGATATGAAATAGAGAGAGCAACAGCCCCCATATTGGGTGCTGCAGCGAAGGCCGTAAAACACACGCACACACCCGTTACGCATCCGCCCCGGGCTGGCGTGATACCCCGATAATCCGCTGTCATCGAAAATCCATAAAATAAAATAAGAACACCAAATCAATCGCCCAATCAATCTATGAATAATGGAAAGAGAAGATATCCGCCAGACGCATCCACGTTATGCCGCATCTGCGAGGGGCTTTGCGTCTTCTCGCCGCGTAACAGTACTGTTGAGTGGTGGAGCCTTTCCACCCCAAAAAAAAAGTAACTGCGCTAAATTTTTCGTCAAGCAAAGCATCTCCATCTTTCCAGAGAAACAAAATTAATGCCGCAGCTCGCACTGGATGCACGGTCGAGCAGACTCAGGGCGTCTGAGCGGGTGTCACCGGTCATAGGCTGCAGCGGTGCGGGTGGTCGGTACGACGACGCAACGGTGGTGCCTGAGGCATACGACGATGACGTCATTTCGTGGGGCTTCTGTGTCTCTTCGTCGCTCTTCTCGTCATCGCGCAGCAGCGCCTCCAGCCCTCCATGCCGCGGCTCACGCAGCTCCTGCCAGTGGCAGTCCTCCGCGTACCACAAAACGACATTGTACACAGTGACCGCAACCAGCACAGTGGTCAGCAGCAGCACGATAGCCGCGTACGCCCTCGCTCCGCCGTCGCTCGGCGCAAGGTGGTTGGCCGCGCTGACCAGGCCCAGCGCCGCAAGGAGCACAAAGCTCGCAGTGTGCATCACCGTCAGGAAGGACGAGCGCATCATGTTCGTGAAGGCAAACACGCCCGCACCCGCAAGCAGCACAGCCGCCATGCAGAAGTACTGGACGTGGCAGCTTCCCACGGACGGTTGCACAGCAGCAATTAGGCCCACCACACACAGCACTGACAGCTGGAACACGCACCAGTACACGTGGCTGCCCCTCATGTTCGTCAGCATGCCGCCGTACATCCGCTGCTGCGCCGCGGGGTGCCAATACCCGACGGGGTACAGCAGGCGCTCGTGCAGCGGCTTCCTCGAAAACTGCCAGTACCTCGTGAAGCTCGTGCCCACGTGGCGGGCAATAAAGTAGCACACACCAGCAGGGAACGCCACACCGTACAGCACGCCGACGACACCAATCACGCGGTGCTGCACGCGGGCGCCGGGCATCGCCAGTGCAAGCACGGAGCCAAAAAAGATGCCAAGGTGCATCGCGTGCGCCACAACGTACGTCAGGCTCGGGAAGCGCATCGCAGCCCACGCACTCGCCGCGTCCACGCCGCGCCACCGCTGGAAGGCAGCCGTCACACCGCAGTGCACGCACCCGAGCACAGCGGCGAGCAGCGCGTTGCCCACCACCATCCACAGCGGGTCAAGGGCAGCGAACACCGACAGGAAGTACGGCAGCGCAACGGTGCTCGCACGCTCCTGCGCCGAGGCACATGACATCCTCGCGAACACGCCGAGTGCCTGCATCTCCAGGATGGAGCCCAGCCCGCCGGTCACCACCACGGCAACAGCCGCCGCACCCGCAACAAAGCCGGTGATTGCCGAGAGGGCGCTGGCAGCGGCGGGCAGCGTGTCAGACCTGATCGTGAAGGACCCAAGCAGCACACCCTTGCAGCCGCCAAACACCGCCGCAGCGTCGCAGCGAATGACTAGCGTCTCGTCGGCAGCAATGAAGTAACCGCGGTGCACGGGCACAGCCAGCTCCAGGACGGTGGACGGATTCGTCGCGTTGCGCACCCACGTCGCGTTGCTCAGCATCGCTCCCCACGGACCACCGAAGCCGCTCGGCTGCGCCGTCGACACCGGCACGAAGCTCAGGTGCGTGCCGAGCTGCGGGTCACGTGCCCACCGAAACGGCGGCGGCAGCGCCACCATCAGCAGCGTCGGGACGGCGCTCCCACCGCCGCGGATGTCGTTCTGCGTCAGGCTCCCACCAGCCGCCGTCGTCGTCACGGCAAGCGTCGGGCACGCCACGTCGCTCCACCACAGCGTGCTGCTCACCGACGCCGTCGGGGTCCGCGTGGGCGACAGCGCCACCGTCTCCGTC
>NW_918844.1:0-5998 GCF_000209065.1 Trypanosoma cruzi
ACACCTCGAGTCCTCGTCCCAGCCTCTCCTTGCGGGACTTTTCCTCTTCAAGCCTGGCCAAATATGTCTGTTTTTCTTGCGCGAAGACCTCGTCAAACTGGCGTCGAATGATGTCCATCTCCTCCGGATTCACAGGAATGTCCTCAAGGGAAATGAGCTTCGGCAAATACTCCTCGATCGTTTTGATGTCAGCAACAAGAGCCCTCTCGGCGGCGTCCTCATTGGCTGTCGCCTGCTCGTACTTCTTCTTTCGCTCCTCGGCCAAGGGACGCACCTGTTCCGGGACTTTTTTATTCATTTCCTTAATCTGATGGATCCACTGCCTCCGCTGGCGACGCCGCTCCTCCCGGACGGTCCTTCGCACCGCCTCAATAGAATGCCGCTCCCGCATGACGGCCTCTCGCCCCCTCGCCCTGTCAAGTTGAACCATCTTGAGCTGCTGCTCCCGCGTCTCAATG
The DNA here is from genome assembly GCF_000209065.1 of Trypanosoma cruzi. Lineage (NCBI taxonomy): Eukaryota > Euglenozoa > Kinetoplastea > Trypanosomatida > Trypanosomatidae > Trypanosoma > Trypanosoma cruzi. The sequence goes on from NW_918844.1 coordinate 459, forward strand.
GCGCTCTGCCGTAGGCTGAGTCCTTGCTCCAGCTGCTGCATCGCCTGCCGCAACCTCTCCGAGGCACTCTCCCCGTCCTCTTTCCTCGTTCGGATCTTCTCCAGCGTATGCTCGCACTCCCAAATGCGGCTTTCGCGGTCGGCCTGCAGAGCAATGCTCTCCCGCTTTTTCGCCTCCAGAGTCCTCTCAAGTTCGTCCAACGTGGTCCCACCTCTCCGCTCAAGCTCTTTGGCCATCTTCTCCGCCTCATGCTTGGGGCGCTCGCAAAACACACTCAGCTGCCGTTCCCGCGCCTCCTCACGGTTGCTCTCAATGGCGTTGATGCGCTTCATCCCTTCCTCCTCCATGTCTGAAATGGCTTGTTGGATTCATAGCCACAATGCCTGTGGTCGTACACGGTCCGGGCAATCATGAGTTCATCCCGCAACTCCATGATGTCCTGATCAAGACGCCACTTGTAAACGGCAAGATCCCCTGTGGTGGATCCAATTCCGGTCGAGACAAGAATATTGCCCACACGACGAGTCATGGAGAAACAATGGAACGATTCCTCCGCCCACACGGCATCCGAAAAGGCGTGAGCCAATAAAACCGTCTCGGTAGAACCAGTGAGGCTATTGTTGCGGTTGTCTTTTTCCGTGTTGTACGCTCGGCGCAACAACTGACTGAGTTCTGACATGCCGAAGGGAACACGCAGAAGACGGCGGCGAATGCTGGAGACAATTCCTGCTGCCGACACCAGTGCTCGTTGGGCCCCTTCGTAGTGTAGCTGCGCAGCGGCATCAATGCCACACAAAGCGGGCCGTTCGGCATCTCCCAAGGCGACAAATGCCAGGGAGTTTGCATCCATGTAATCTGCAAACTCCGCCTCACCAACATCGCGGTAAAGCTGAAGAACGACGGTGTCGGGCAAATACGAAGGCATTGCCTCCAGCTCAGGCGTTGGCTGCTTTTCACACAGCACGGGGAAAAAGCATTTCTCATAGTTTTTGACGATAGTGTCCATCGCCGCTCGAACGTCGCCGGCCAATAAGACACAAATTCGTGCCGCCATTCGCACACGAGGTCCCTCCTTCACGGAGCCGAAAATAGCGCCGAGCTCGTTGTCGGCGTCAAGAAGGTCTGCGCGGTGCTCTGTTGACCCAATGACGTGGCATGAGAGGACAAAAATGCCCTTTTTGGCACCCAGCCGAATAACTTCAGTGATGACTCAAGCAGCATATCCTTCTCCAGCTGCAGAGCCGTACATAAGTTGTCGCCTTGGTGAAGAACGCACGCCGTAGCTGAAGGCCACCATGTTATTGCGGTCCTGAGTAAAGTTGGGGGCGGCAGTGGCACACAATTTTCGGAAGAGTGCACTTGCGTCCGGCCCGTCCAACGCCACATCGACGTCAAACAAGGCCTCAGCAACCGGAAATCCGGCATCCCTCAGGGGCTGGGGGCAATTGAACTGCGCCGTGTTGCCGTCTACCCGCATTGTCGCGGGGAGCTGCGAGGACGGCGTCGTGGTTTGGTGGGAACAGAAACGGCTTTCGCCTCCATTGGAAGAATATCACATTGAATGCTGCGCTGTGTGTTTGTTGCATTCACAGAAAAAAGGGGTCAAAGACAGGCAGAAAGAAAAGAAGAGTGAGACCGAGAGAGAGGGAAACAACACTGAATAATCTTCTGGGCCGCTGGCCGGACTCTGAAATTATCCAAAAAGGACAGGAGAAAAAGGCGGTAAATGGAGAGGCAATGAGTTCGCCGTAATGTTTCCCCCAAAATATATGCACATTCCGTCAATCACTGCCGCGGACTGCTGCGCACAGTTAGAATTAGAAACACTTATCCCCTGCGAAGCGGCAGGTCTTTGGGGCTCCACCAGCCACAAAAAAACGCCGCAAGATAGGATCACAAAGTGGATGGGTGGGAAGGCAAAATAAAAATAAAAAAAACAATTTCGTCTGGCAGCTGTCGGCTCCCTGACTCCCTCAATCGCGGTCTCCCAAAAGACAGTGCGATAGAAGAGGAAAAAGTTATGAAGAGATATCTTCGTTTGCGCGAGATATGAATTTATTTGGGCAGCTAGCCGCTCAAGCATTCGTTTCACAAAATCCCATAAAAATAAAAAAAATTATGCGGCCCCTGTAGTGCGCAACGGCCTCCAGTGACGATGCGCCTCTGGTGGAAAAAATAAAATAAAATAAAAAGGGTGTGGTGAGTGTGGCACTGCCGATCACAACGGTTCTCTGAAAAGAAAGGCATTCACTGTCTAGACCCCGTAGGCACACACATATAAAAATCGTTAAAATACTCCCAATATATTTCACTATAAGCAAAATGCACTTTACAAAGAATAAATAGTACCAATTATTTCCCCTTTTTATCCCCCTTAGGTAGACCATCATGAGAAAATTCGATTGCCTCAGGAAATTTACCTTTTAAAATAAACTGGTATTGGTGTACCTTTCCGTCCCAGAACGCCACAATTTCTTTTTCAGCGTCGGTTTTATTATTGGGATTGACGCAATCACATCTCTGCCATTTTTCCATCGGCGTGCTGTCTGCGTGTTGTATATAAATAATATCCCACGACAAACCTTGAGCAAATTCCTCCCAACCATCAAAATATTTCGCCAGGTACTCATTGAACTGATTCACAGTGCTGGTTTTCGTGTGGTGCTCGCCCGCCGTAGTCATCTGCAGCCCAACCAGCGTCTTCGGATTTGAGTCCAAAAAGAAAAAGAGGTCCACCAGCAGAAAGTTTTCAGCCGATGCTTTATATTATTATTTGTACAGTACTCCATTGCAACCAATCCACATATAACTCGGCGCGGTGCCCTTCAGGGTTTGCCTTCAACACCGAGTGCTGTCCTCCACGGCGTGCTAGTGTCCTCAGCTCCTTGAGTTCCTCTAATAATGCACCGACAAACTCCACCCAAACATAAACACGCGCAAGCCAAACCTTCCACACATTCAGACAAAAGAGTATTCCTCTTCCCCAGCAATAGCAAGAGAAAAAAAATATCCCTCACACTCATCACGTTTCCCTAAATATTGCGGTATTCGACGCCCGAGGCAAACAGATATCGGTGCGTTAAGAAATCCCTCAGCACCGACTTCTCCTCTTCCTCGGACAACCCTCACAACCCTTTGAGGCGGATTCTCAGTGTCCCAAAGTCTCACTCCTCCATGTGTAAAGTGCCTTTCACCGTCCCGGGACTTGATCCCATCCAAGGCATCCTCAATGGCAGCAGAGTGTGCAATGAACTCATTCGCATCAAAGATGTGGCGTGGAATCGGCCCCACATTATCCATGCGTTCTTTGACCATCCTCCAGTATTCCGCTTTTTTCTCTGCAGTCCCATCACGCGTTATCCAGGCGCACATCGCCCTCACATCCATCTCGTCGGGGCAATTCACGATGATTCGCGCGGCTTTTAGCTGCTTCGCCCACTCACCATAGTTGCCCACGTTTGGCGATGACACCGCAATCATGCCCCATCCGGTAGAGGGCGCAAAATGTCTCGGTGGCGGCGTTCCCTCCTTTGCCACATCGTAGATAATATACACATTCCTCCCATGCCCCCTCAAACTTCTCAACTCCGAGACGCACATGTCCTCATCGCTGTATCTTGTCACCGCTCTGCTGGTCTTGTCAAACAGGAATGTTCGATCCGCAATAAAATAAACAACCATTTGGAGTTTCTTCACGTCGCAGTGCAGCGGCTGGTAGAGGAGGTACGAGCCGGCAGCCACCGATTTCCCCATCCCGGGCGTCCCAATCAACGCACGTTGCTCGGGCTTAAAGTCGGTCCCACCGTGAGGGCTGAACCACGCGGTTAGATCGCCCTCGACGATCTGCCACGCTCGCTCCACCTCACAGTTCACAAAAACGTCCTTAGGAAGATCCTGTATCGTATGCCACGAGTACGGCCATCCCTTCTCCGAGGCAAGCACCATCAACACGGGAGGTGCTTCACCGGATTACTGCACAGCGTCATTCTTTTCGAAAGTTTTGCCAACTTTCTTGTACGTCCACGACTGCGGTGGTTTCCCCTCCCGCACATCAATTACCGTCCCCTCGCCGCCACGGACTTCCACGACATGATGCCACCTCACATTATACACAGAATCGCCAAAAGAAAAAAGAAAAAAATGTGCCTCTTTCAAAATAAAAACTCAACCAAAAATGATTATCGTAAAAGTAAAAAAAAAGGTGTTGCCAAAGCTTTTGCGGCTTCGTGAATAAAATGGTGGTAAAATAAAAGCCGCATTTAATTAAAAAGAGATGGAAAAATGATACATATATGCCTTGTTTAAAGTAAACAAATTGCTTATTTTCCCGCTGCAGTATTGCTGGACCAAGTGCAGCTCCACCCAAAGTATATTTCCGCATGCCCAAAAAGATATAAGTTTTTTTTTGTTTTCCCCACGCAAAACCTTTTTTTTTTTTATTTTCCCTTTGATATACTACTATTTTCTCAAAGGACTTAAAAGCCAATCTGGATCAATTACTTTTCGGGGTGAGCAAAGGGCTCCAAACCGTCGAAAACGAGTTTCTCCATCGCAAGTAACTATTTTAACAAACAAATTACTCAATTGCGTCAAGCCGTCCCTCGTCATTTGGAGGGAAGATTTCAAATTAGAAAACCATGTTGCGTGATTCATCAATTCTGGCATTAGAGCAGCCCAATTCCTTTGAGCGCCAGAAAGATGAATAATTGCAGGGTGGGCCACGACCTCGCCGTAAGGACATTGAAAAAAATTGTGATGGTAATCAAGGTTCAGAATACCGTACGGGATGCGAAAATCAGGAGACACATTAGTGGTTCGTGTTAGGCTCCACACATACAACAGCGCCCAGATGCTCTGGTCACACCACCACTGGTCGGTTAATCCCAACACCTTCTTATATGCCTTCAGTGCCTCTCGAATGGCCCACACCCGCCCTACCATTCCTCCGGCATTAAGGAAGAGGCCTTTCGCTGATGTGAAAGGCACCATGCCCTGATCTGCAGAGGCATTCATAGCTTCCCAAACTTTACTGTAGTACCAAACACACTTTCTAGCACGCTTTTGTGGTCCGGAAGAGATCAAAATTTTCATCAGCGGCGCAAAACATAGTCTTTCAGAAGAAAACAACAAGGGGGCTGTCGCCTCCCCCCGATGCACCGCCGTGACGTTGAAGACGGCTGCGGTAGGCGCTGTTGCTTCCAAGAAACGATCCACAGCTTGTTTTACTTGGAAAGATCCAGTAATAAAAGCGTCACCACCATCAAACGCCACCACCACGTCTTCATCGCGCAGACCCTCATTATCAATGTAGTCGAGAATCCACAATGGTCTCTTCGCGTGATTGTATCGTTTTCCAAACCCTATCGATACCACAGACACTTCCGACAGAAGCGAACTCAACAGCATCCGACACCAGCCGGGAGATTTTCGTGTCTGAATAACAAGGAAGACAACCCGTGGTCTTTCTGACTCAGATTCGGCCTTAACAAACTGCACATCATCTTTTACCAACGTTTCCGAAAGGAGAGAGAAGAATCGTT
>NW_918848.1:0-6016 GCF_000209065.1 Trypanosoma cruzi
GATGCACACCACATGCACGAGGACCACCGAAACGGCGGCAAGTGGGTGCCATTCACCCGGAACAGTGTTTTTGAGAGGCAACGACAACAAAGTGGTGGGCACGGAGGGTTCGCCCACGCACGCCGCTCGCTAAGGTCTCACACCCGTGTGGTACCGCCGTCACCGCACACACTCTGCAAGAGGGCACGGGCACATCGCCGCTGACACACAAAAGTGGGAAGAGAATTCGGTGCAACCGCGGCCACACGCAGAAACTCCAAATCATAGACGCCACAACAGCGATGCATCATGGCAGCCTCCCACGCAGAGAACACAAAAAAAAAAAAAAAAAACGAAGCTCATCGTGACGCAAAAAAAAAAAAAAAAATGGTTGCATATTCTTCCTGCAGAAGTAAAAATATATTTGTGTCAGCCGTTCAGCCCCCTGGTGTCCACACAACACCTACATTTCATTGGGACATTCAGTGCGTTGCTGCACATCTTAAATCCCCTTTTTTCATAGCACCATCGTCGTGGCGTTCAATGCCGACTGCACGTGTCATCAACATACGGAAACATTAAAGGCATCCCGCCAATCTCAAAATATTCCACCGTATAGGAAAAGGAAAAAAAGGAAAAACAGCAACCATATAAAATAATAATAATAATAATAAAATTTCCCGCGCTGCAGTCTCCGGAGTGAGAGTACGCCCCCAAATAAAGACTTACACGGGCAGAAAAAGGTAGTCGAACCAAAAATAAAAATACATAAAATAAAAGGTGCGTCCCCGCAAAACGTCAATTATTTCAAAGGGTGCGTGGAGAGGCACATATATCTCCCGCTGGTGGCGGAAACTCCTCACTGCGATTTCTCAGTAAAGGGCCACAAAGGCGCAAAACCCCAGCAGCAGCAGCAGCAACTGCGACACGCTCCCACGCACAGAGCCGTCATCTTTTCCTTTTTTATCGTTGGTTTTCTTGACAATTTTTAGTTCACCGACACTGAGTAGGCGGTTGTACAGAAAGACGTTCGTCACCGTCATATTGCCGCCGTCCGGTGCGTCATCTTCGCCACGTGCAAAGTGAAAATGTGTGATTTCATGCCTCATCATCTCAAATGTTGGCATCTTCTCTGAGCTCCCTACAATCACATCATCCACGTCCACGGAGCTTCTTTTGCCTTCCCACAGCACCAGCGCCACACGCTGTTCTCTCCCCAGCTCCAAAGTGGAGTTCGATTTTGTTTTTGTGCTGTTGAACACTTTCTCCCACTTTTTATCCATTCTTTACAAATGGCTCACTGAAGTTACTCAAGAAGGGTAAATCCAGCACAGCGCCCAGCAGAGGATTGCTGCCACCACCCGTTGTTGTCTCGTGGATGACCACCGTCGCCACAATAGTGAGTTGGTGGCTCACAAAGGTGTACGGCCCATTATCCTCCGAAGAGTTCACAGGCCATACTGCACCGGACCCGGGCCCCGTGAATTTGAACCCATTGGCGACCCTCACTGCATTCTTCGTCACAATTGCATTCATGCAAAGGTAATCGTCCATCCACGTGTTACCACTCGCCGCGTTGGACAAGTATCCAATCAGACCAGCCGTGGGTATGGACAACTCGGAAAAGAAGGCGTCCAGCAGTGCCTAAGCCCTCACGACGGACCTGATCATCTCTAGCTCCTCTGTTAGGCGGGCAAAATATACTTTGCTGATCACTCCAATACCCCTCGCTTCTACAAGGTACAACGCACCATCCGAGTACAGCAGGGTGTTGGTAAGCGCCATATTCCCGTCATCGTCCACAGAAAGCGGTCCAGCACGAAACGTGCGGTTGTTGTCCGTCACCCAAACATCAAACGCATTGGGTGGACCATGCTCCCCCGAGGAGTACCTCCCCTTCTGAGTGTACAACATCTAATTATTTCCCTCAATGGTCGTAGTAATGAAGGATCCCAAAAGACAGATCCTGCCGTAAGGGTCATTTGGTGCGTCTGTCGGCACCCGCAAAAGTATCCCGACAGCCTCCGTCCACGTTTTCCCCATTTCACTTGACTCGTAAATCTTGCGGACATTGTTGCAGTCAATAATCATGAGTATTTTTCCCCTCTCCCCTTCGGTGGTGCGGGGTTAAAGCATCTCGCAGGAAAAAAGACCTTTGCGACCACCCAGGTACTGCACTTTTCCTTCGAATAAATGATGAAGAGAATACTATCTCCTCGCAACAATGCCGTCAGAGGAAACACAATCGTGCCATCGCCCATCACAATACCCGAGCCACCACCACCAAAAAAATTTTCCAGTCCCATTGCTTGCGTTTCCTTGGAGATCCGTGGTGGCGGCGATGTGGGTGCGTCCCATTCGATCACTCCACTCCGACTCGTGAACGTGGACTGCGTAACCTCACCCACAACCACACTTATATCCCGGTAGGCAACGGCAAAACACGGGCCAAGAGGATCTCTGAGCATATGGCTTCCCAAAAGCAGTAACACCTTATTGTCATCTGCAGCTGCTGTGGGCCGAAGCGCAACGGCCTCAGAGTCCAGGATTCTTGGTCTACTAAAGACAGTGCGTGCCCTCCATGTACCATCATTGTCCTCATCAACAAAAAAAGACTGCGTCCCCGCAGTGTCGATGTACCCCACCACAATGTCAACAGAGGTACGGCTCTCAAGTAGATCACTGGAATTACTGAGCCCTGTTTCAAACTCAGCAAAAACACTCATCACTCCACCAGGATTGACAAGAGAGAGATCGGCAAATAAATCCCTCATAGTAATTCGACCAGTCCTAACTCTTGGTTCCACCAGCGTCTTATCCGGCAGAAAAACAAGCAACCTTATTTGACACCTGCACATCCTCCGACTTTCTCTCCACAGCAGCAGCAGCTCCACTGCCGCAGCACATCATAACGACGAGGAGAAAGAGCACCGCGGAATTAAACACACGCCGAGAAATGTTGGGCCTCTGCGGCTCACTCTCTCTTCCTCCCTCCTTCCGCTGAAACCGGTCACGCGGCGACGGTTGTGTTTATTGGGTGCCTTGACTGCAGCAACACGTGAGAGCATATAAATATGTGTGCATGGGCGGTTTGTGTGTGCTGTTGGTGCCTTCAAAGCCTTCGAATTTCACAGTAGCGTTTGGCGCTTGGTAGTAGCTTACTTCTTCCTAAGAGAGTGAAAAAAATGAAGAAAAACAGGCTAATAAAAGAAGAAACAATGAACACCGCCACACATCCACAGTGAGTGGCACCATCATCATCCCCACTGCAGTCACTCCCAACAACAACAACTCACGCACACAGACACAAGGAACAAAGAGAAAGAGCGCACCGGGATCACACAACAACTGCCACCACCAGCAGGGGACACGGCAGGTGCTTCTGCCACGCGTCAACACACACAAAGCGATGACCACACCCAAAGCAGCCGGCGAGATGCAAAAGGGCACAGCCGCCCTTCGCAAAGCCCACGCGCTGCCGCCAGTCGTTTTACTGTTGCCTCCACCATCCCACCCGCTCTGCTGCCAGCACACATCACCTCGCACAGCCGGAGAACCCCCGTCCTCAAATCAAAAGCAGGAAAGACATGTCGGCACGTGCAGCTGCTGGGCGGGAGCCTAACCGCACTCGTCCCAGTTACCCTCAACACCACACCACTCACCTGCCTGCACGCCGCCAACATCACACCAGCAACGTGTCAACAAGACACATCGCAAGCTCCCGCCATCCCTCCTCGCAAGTTACACCGCAGCCACAATCGCGTGTGTGTGACTGTCTGTGTCTGTGCGTGCGTCCTCAGCGTTCACGCCGCTCCAAAGCGACAACGACATGGCGTGTGTGTGTGTGTATGCATGTGCTTGCGTGTTTGTCAGCGCCTATACTTGCAGAGCAGCTTTGAGGCAAAAGAGAGTCCAAAGGGAGTAACGGCAAACAGCAAAGCGGATAGCAGACACGCAAATTACTCATATCATCACACACACACACACGCAGCCCGCGGAAAGGGAGCACTCAACCACAACATGCAAAACAAAACAAAAAGCCGAAGCGTGGGACGACCAGCGCACACACTCTCATTGCTCCCGTAAAGCAAAATCCACACACACAGGGAGAGAGAGAGAGAGAGAGGTCGCCCACTCAATGCAATAAAAACAAAACAGAAACAGTTACGGTGCTCCGCCCATGCAGCCAGGCAGGACGGCAGCGGTGCGTGTCGTGCAAAAGAGAGAGCACCAACGGGCCTGCATGGGTGTGCATGCAATATATACAATGGGCACATTATGTGTGTGCTTCGTGGGGTGAGGTGAGGGCGAGAGTCCATGCAAGGGGACACACACAGAGAGTGGGTGAAGGACAAGTGTGTGTGCGGGCGGTGCATGGCGCTCTCTCACTCACTCTCACGCGGCCACCACCGCAGCAGCAGCCACACACGCAACAACAAGAAGCAAAGGAAGGGAGGTGGTGTGGGAGACCGCGGTGCTGCTGTCACTGTCGCCAGGCGTCCCCGTATCATTTGCCTGAGCGACTGTGACCGGTTCTGCTGTTTGTGGCGCTGCCTCACCGACTGTAAGAGCAACATCAGTATTAGCAGTTTCGGAGCCGTCCTGTGGTTCGTTGTTTGCCTCCTCCACTTTCCTTTCTTCGTTTTCTTTTTTTTCCTTTCCTGCCCTATCGGAGGATTCCCCCTTTCCTCTTTCAGCCCCATTTTTTCCTTTCTCCGTTGTTTCTTTTCTGATAACATTTTCATTTGCGGTTGCTTTTTTGGCTTCTTTTGGTGCCTCTTTTTTCATTTCTTCCTGTGTTGCTGGTGGTGCTGCTTCGTTTGATTTTGATTCGTCTATTGCTTGTTGGTTTCCTGCACCAGATTGGTCTGCTCCTTCTTTAAGACCTTCAGTTTCCATTAAGTCTGCACCTGTTTCGTGAGTTAATTTCGCTGATTCCTTCTCTGCACCTTGTAATCCTGCTCCTTCTGGAACTCTCGTTTCACCAGCACCTCCTTTTCCCTTAGCCCCGCCATTATTCAACGTGAGACTTCTCTCCTGGCGCTCAACGTAAACGGGTGCAGCAAGCTGAACAATTGCATGATCGTCAAGGGAATTATCGCCATCAACATCACCTCCATCCCGCCCTTCTTTTTTATTGGTTCCTGCTTCCACATCTTCTTCTTCTTCCTCTTCTTCATCGTGATCATCCCCTGAACTCTCGGTACTTGCATTATCATCCTCGCCGTTATCGTTACCCTCATCTTCATTTTCTTCTTCCGCTGATTTTTTCTTCTCCTTTTCTTTTTCTTGTTCTTTTAATATTTCTTCGGTTCTGTTTTTCACCAACTCAGGAGCCTCTGGATGTCTCGTTAACGTCTCTTCTTCTGCAGTTGCTTTATCGGATATTCCTGTATCAGGATTCAAGGATGGTTCCAATCGTCGTCCACCCGTCAAACCAGCGCCAGACCCTGTCTGGCCTTGTAGAGAAGATTCGGGGGTACTGTCATTCTCAAAAGGGCCATCAGCAGCAGCAACGGCATACCGGTGACGCCCCCAACGACGACGGCCATCCGCAACGGCACGCGCACCGTCCATCCCCTGACACACGCATTCCTCAACGGCGGACGCATTCGCACGGCCTCCCGTCCTCCTGCTGACCTTCTCCACGCATTCCCTCCGCAGATAAGCACGCCACCGAGATATCAAATACTCACCCGCACTGCCATCTTCTTCAGCACCGTCGGCCGCTGACACCACCACCGCAGCACCGCACCACAGCACGCAGAGGGCACACACCAGCAGCACACGGCCAGTCATCATCATCGCCATCACTCCTGTCACTTGCGTGCAGCCTTCAGCACAAACTAACTCCCCGTCAACGCAGAGTGAAAGCAAAAGGGGAGAGACAAGTCACACAGCCAGCGCAAAGCCACCTCACAGTAACAACTGGCGGGATCCCGGCAGCGGCGCGCCGTGAAACAGGTGGAATAAGTAAAATTGCAAAACTCGCACACCGCCCTGCAAACCAGAAGTTTGAAAAGCAACAAAAAAGAAA
>NW_918851.1:0-6023 GCF_000209065.1 Trypanosoma cruzi
TTGCAGGAGGGAAAGCGACACCGTGCCCAGGGAATTTTGCGGCCAAACTGCCACAGGATCTGGGCATTGACGCGGCTGCGGGGGAAGCGGTGCCAGTGCCCGCCAAAGGGGGAATTTGGCGCGGGAAACAGCACCACTGATGCCAATGGCTCTACTGTTTTATTGTTCCCAAAATGAATTGGTGACGGCGCCGTCCATGGGTGTGTGCCTTGGGCATTTTCTGCCTTTACTTCAAGGAGTGTGTGGGGACGTGGCATGTTTATGAGCCGTAGAGTGCGGTTGTGCGATTTCTAATGGACCGTACGTGCCGCTTTTTCCGCGTGTTTTCTTTTCTTTATTTAAATGATTCGTTGTTATTGTCTGCTGCTGCTGGTGCACGGATGGGATAGTCAGCACCCCTTCTTTTCCTTTTTCCCTCCGATGGTTAATCGCCGTACATGTCATGAGCGACGTGTTTCTTACTTTTATTTGTTGTTTGTGGCCCACACCGTTGCCAGTCTTACTGCTGTGCGTGCCGTGGACTGCACAAAACGAGCATTGGAGGAACAGGCCGGATGCCGCATGAAGTGTGAAGAGTGTTTTGTGGGCTCATTGAAAAGTGAGATTTTTTAAATTGTCCTTCCTTGTGCAGGAAATGTGTATACTCCAACACATGGTCGTTTTGTGCTGCTTGGCACATGAAATGAAAGTTGTGCCTGATCATTTTTTTTATTTTCTACTTTTTGGGAGCCCTGCCGGACTCTCAACTCTGTCGTTTTACTTTTTTACTTTTTAGCTTCCGGTTTGCAGAGCGGTGTGCGCGATCTGCAATCGCACTGATTCCATCCGCCTTATGGTGTTGCTGAGATGCTCTTGTTGTTACTGTGTGGTGGCGCGGCTGAGTGATTTGTCTCTCCTTTTGCTTTCAGTCTGCGTTGACGTGTTGTTATTTTGTGCTGAAGGCTGCACGCAAGTGACAGGAGCGATGATGATGACTGGCCGTGTGCTGCTGGTGTGTGCCCTCTGCGTGCTGTGGTGCGGTCTTTCTGGAATTGCGGCCGACGGCGCTGGCGGTGCCGATGGCAGTGCGGTTGAGTATTCGATCGCGGGACGGCGCTCTCAGCTGCGGAGGGGTTGCGCGGAGGAGGTCAGCAGAAGGACAGGCGGTGCAAATGCGTCCGCCGTGGAGGAATGTGTGCGTGAGGGAATGGACGGTGTGCGTGCCGTTGTGGATGGTCGTCGTCGTTGGAGGCGCCAACAGTTTGCCGTGGCTGCTGCTGCTGATGTTGATTCCGATGATAAAAGTGGCGAAGGCGGCAATGACAAATTGAAGGGATTATCTTCTTCAGACCAGAGGTTGCAAGCGGGACAAGATCCAGACGAAGGACAGGAACCTAAAAATTCACTGGAAGAGAAGAAAACGTTGGAAACAAGCAGGGATTTAAAAATAACAGGTGAACAGAATGTGAGTACAGATGACGATCGTCCTAAACAAACTGGGAGTCAAGAGTCAACAGGCGGCCTGCCAAAAGGTGAGAAAGACACGAGAAGTCCCCAACCGCCACAACCACCACCTCCAGCAGAATCACTGCAACCACCACCACGACAACCATCACCAGGAACAAACACATTACACTCAGAAGAAACACATCTACCAATTCGAGTCGAAAAACATTCAAGGCCACAAGACGGAGGTCCCGCACAAGAAACGGGGATGCTCCAAACGAAAGGTTCAACAAAGCAAGAAAAGGGAGCATCCTCCTTGCAGTCACCGGAGAGCGTATCGCATTTGGGTCCAGAGAGTACAACACTATTATCTACCTCTACAGAGAGCAGTGATATTGCCGCAAGCATGGTGGAGAAAAGTGGTGCTAACAATCCCAAACCTCCTGCCGCCTCAGTGACACAACGTGATTCCAATGGAGATAATGGCCCCGCTGCTCTGCCAGCCAGCAACACCGAATTGTTATCACAGGAATTACCCAGCGCTGGTATAGTTGCTAAGACAAATGATGACGGCGACGACAGCAGCCCTGCAGCTCCTACTGCTGAAAGGACTACCGCTGGCACAAGAAGCACTCAAGCCTCTGGTGATGCGAGTGACCTTGAACGAGCTAATAAAGACGACGTAAATAGTGACGTGGTACACAACAGTAAGACCGCAGAATTTGAAGCCGCCTCAGGAGACAGGGACACTGAGGCAGATAAGGATGAGAGATACACAACAGTACCAGAGAACGCCACCAATAAAACAAGCAATACAGAGACCACAGCAGACAGCGCCGGCAGCACCGCGGTCTCCCACACCACCTCCCCTCTTTTGCTTCTTCTTGTTGTTGCGTGTGCGGCTGCTGCTGCGGTGGCCGCGTGAGAGTGAGTGAGAGAGAGCCATGCACCGCCCGCACACACACTCGTCTTTCACCCACTCTCTGTGTGTGTGTGTCCCCTTGCATGGACTCTCGCCCTCACCTCATCCCACGAGGCACACACATAATGTGCCCATTGTATATATTGCATGCACACCCATGCAGGCCCGTTGGTGCTCTCTTTTGCACGACACGCACCGCTGCCGTCCTGCCTGGCTGCATGGGCGGAGCACCGTAACTGTTTCTGTTTTGTTTCCATTGCATTGAGTGGGCGACCTCTCTCTCTCTCTCTCCCTGTGTGTGTGTTTTGCTTTACGGGAGCAATGAGAGTGTGTGCGCTGGTCGTCCCACGCTTCGGCTTTTTGTTTTGTTTTTCATTGTTTTTTGGTTGAGAGCACCCATTCCGCGGGCTGCGTGTGTGTGTGTGTGTGATGATGTGAGTAATTTGCGTGTGTGCTATCTGCTTCTCTTTCTTCCATTTCCTTCTTTGAACTCTCTTCTGCCGCACAGCTGCTCCGGAAGTATATCCACTGACAAACGCACATGCACACACACATGCCATTATGCATACTCTGTAGAGCTGCGTGATTGCTGAGAACAGATGCACGCAGAAGATTCTGGCTGCAACGTCCCTTGCGAGGAGGGAGTACGGGAGCCTGCGATTTATTTTTTGACACGTTGCAGGCGTGCAGCCGATTGGGCGGTGTGGGTTAAGGTGCCTGGGACAAGTGCGGATTGCTTCTCGTCCAGCTGCTGCACGTGCCGACGTGTCCCGCTGTGTATACTTTGTTCAGGGATTCTCCGGCTGTGTGGGTTGATGTGCGAGTGCTTTGGAGGAGGCAGCTGCAAAACGACTGGCGGCAGCGCATTGGTGCTGCAAAGGACGGTTGTACCCTTTTGCATTCTGCCGGTTGTTTTGTGTGTGGGTGTTGTTCGGTGTCTGCTGACGCGTGACGAATAAGACACCCGCCGTGACTCCTGCTGGTGGCAACAGTCGCTGTGTGTTCCCGGTGCACTGTTCATCCATCCCCTGTTCAGTGTGTTTGTGTGCGTGAGTTGTTGTTGTTGGGAGTGAATGCGGCGGGGGTGATGATGCCACTCACTGTGGGTGGGTGACGGTGTTTACTGTTTTACCTCTTTTATTGAGCATTTTTTTTTTCCTCTATTTATTTCTCACCCACACAGGGAAAACAGACAAGCGCTAAACGCTACTGTGAAATTCGAAGGCACTGAAAGGACCAACAACAGAGCACACACACCGTCCACACACACACATATTTATATGCTCTCACGTGTTGCTGCAGTCATGGCACCCCGCACACACAACCGTCGCCGCGTGACCGGGTCCAGCGGAAGGAGGAGGGAAGGAAGGGAGAGTGAGCAGCGGAGGCCCAACATGTCCCGGCGTGTGTTTAATTCCGCGGTGCTGCTCCTCCTCGTCGTGTTGATGTGCTGCGGCACTGGTGGAGTTGCGCGTGCAAAGAAGGAGGGTGATCCAAAGCCTATGGTTATTTTTGTACCATGGGAAACGAGGGTTTATTGTGGCGCATTGAAGGGGCAAAAGCTATGGAGATAATGGTGTTAAGTCGTTTATTGGTCATTCTCTTGTTGAACTACTATGGCTTAATTTTCTTTCTTGCCAAGATCAATTAGGGAGTTGCTTCTAGTGCCAGTGTTGGCATTTGGTCAAAGTACGTGAGTTTCACACGGGAGGAGTGGACGAAAGGAATCGCAGCGGAGAGCGTGACGGACTGGAGTACGGTCATTGCCGTGGAACGAAGAGAAGAGGCGGGTCACTTGTCTCAATTGAACGGTCGCAAGGCGTTGACTAAAGACGGCAAGGTTTTTTTGCCTGTGGAACGCCTTCCTGCGAAAAATGCCAGTGCGATGTTGGAAACTCCACACATGTGGGAGCCTGTGCCTGTTTTGGGTGACGCTGTTGGTGTCCAACGATGGGGGAAGCCGCATCACGTGGAGTGCTGGGAGCCTTTCCAAGGCTGTTGTTGACGGTCAGCTGCGAGCGAGGCCATGGAATGGGTTCTGGGGTATTAGCGGCAGGGGCGTGGTGGCGAATGGCACCGCGGTTGTGTTTCCCCTGTGGATGTGAAGGGGGACAACACAAAAGTCTGCACCATCATCCATTCGAAGGGCTGTGGCTGGAATTGGGGGTTCCCTGCGGAGGGTGTTGTTTACGGGATTGCGCTGATCCCAATCTCTTTGGGTGGGAGGGAAAACTCCTCGCGGTCGCGACGCATGGAGGCCATCACGGGAAAGTGCATGAGACCGGTGACATGGGGGAGGCATGGATGTAATTCGGCGGAGCTCATTTGAATGTCTTGACTGAGGCCTTGAAGGGTGCTACGACTGGCGGTCGACTCGACATCGTGACGGCATCCATCGAGGGGAGGAGTGTAATGCTGTTTGCTTTGCCCAGGTAGAATAATATTTGGAGAGCGACGAGTGTGTTGCTTTTTTATATGACTGATATGAATCGATTTTACCCCATTGGACCGTTATGTGCTGATGGTTTTTCTAAAAACACAGATACTCTGCTGTACAAGGGTGGTGAACTGTTTTCCCTGTACGAGTGGAATGCAGGACAAGGGCGTTTTGTGCTCGCACACCTCACTGAGCAGCTGGAGGAAATAAAGACTGCGCTGAAGAATTGGGATGCAGTCGACAAGAAAGTCACAACGCCTTGCAGTTCCACCAGCAAAGAGGGAACCGCATCCGACGGTGCCTGCAGCACTCCTATGCCCACGGATGGGCTGGTCGGATATTTGTCCAACGAGGGTGAGAGGGATTGCTGGGTGAACGAATATCTCGCGGCGAGTGCCACGGTGATTGGGACAGCAACGAAGGTTGAGGGCGGTGCGACGTTTGAGGGGCCTGGAGTGTGGGCAGAGTGGCCTGTGGGTAATCGGTGGCGGAATCAACGCTTCCACATTGTGAACAAGGACTTCACTCTTGTGGCGACGGCGACGATTGGGGCGGCTCCTGCGGGCAGCGGCAGCGCCCTTATGGTTGCTGTGGGTGGCGCTGGGGGCGTGAGGATGGTGGGACTGTCAGTCACGGCGGACAATGGGCGGGAGGTGGCGTTTGACGGTGAGGCGGGAGAAGTGCAGCACGGGAAGTGGGAGCTGGAGAGAACGTACCGGGTGGCAGTCGTGCTCCAGAACGGCATGGGCACCGTGTGCGTGGATGGCAAAACTTTGGGGAGCTCAGCAACGACAGTTACACGTGGGGCGCAGTTGCTCGACGTCTCATGCTTCTACGTTGGAGGTGACGGTCGCAGTGGCTCAGGCTGCAGTCAGGTGACGCTGACGCATGCCTGTCTTTGCAACCTTCCACTGACCAGGCAGGAACTACAGATGCCCCTTTTGCGTGGCAAGCAGACTGAAGCAGATTGCAAGGAGGGAAAAGCGACACCGTGCCCAGGGAATTTTGCGGCCAAACTGCCACAGGATCTGGGCGTTGACGCGGCTGCGGGGGAAGCGGTGCCAGTGCCCGCCAATGGGGGAATTTGGCGCGGGAAACAGCACCACTGATGCCAATGGCTCTACTGTTTTATTGTTCCCAAAATGAATTGGTGACGGCGCCGTCCATGGGTGTGTGCCTTGGGCATTTTCTGCCTTTACTTCAAGGAGTGTGTGGGGACGTGGCATGTTTATGAGCCGT
>NW_918855.1:0-6048 GCF_000209065.1 Trypanosoma cruzi
GTCCCCGCACGCACAAGTCGGCGCCGTCAGTGCTTGAGGGCTCGGGGACAGCAACGGGCAGACACGCATCGCCATGGCCGCCCTCCGCGCACGTGCAGGCACAGCCATCACTCGAGGCCGTCGTCGTGTACGCAGGGAAGCACGATGCCGCGAGAGTGCATGGGTCCTCGCAGGTCAGAAATGTGGCATTGTACACGGACGGGATGCTGTATTTCGCCTCCTCCTCGCCGTTCACAGTGTTGCACGCAGCCACAATCGCTCCGTTTGTGAGATCGCGGGACCTTTTGAGTATCTGCAGCACTTTCGGCGTGCCTGTGCTGGATAAAAATTGGTTGCTAGATACTGACACCGTGGAGTCGCGGAGATTCACCTCGGGGTTAATAAAGAGGAAAGCTTCCGATGGGGATTCACGGCAGAGGTTGCCGCTCAACTGCAGCCAGGAGTTGTAGTAGATGTTGTAGGAGTGGCTTGAATAAAACACAACCAAGCTTCCCTGCATCTCGTTGCCCTGAAACACAACCGCTGAAAAAGACTCCACACGTAATGCAAAAAAAAAATACACGAAGTACCGCACCGGCCTCGACACAATGTTGTCTCGGATCACCACGGCAGAGTTGTTCAGTACACTCAGTGACAAGGACTCGCTAGACCCTTCAAGATATATCAACGTACTGCCAGCCATATGAAACGTGTTGCCCACCACCGCAAACACTGAGTGCCACCACACCCTCAGAGAAGATTCAACGACGTAAATGGCGCTTGACGATGCCGTCACGCTCTGAAAAACATTGCCGCTCAGCACCACCGCGGAGTCATTGCTGATCGCCAGCCCATTCATCGCGACACACGACGGGCTGCCAACGTCCAAACCCGACCGAGGGATCGGCCTCGTGACCGTGAAGCGGTTCCCGCTGATCGTGATGTTCGTGCGCGGTGGAAACACACCCTCCGGGCTGAGCAGCGCGTCACTAAATGTGTTGCCGGTGACGACGATGTTCAGCGCCCCCACAGTGGCGTACGCATTGCCCAACAGCAACAGCACGGCACCGTCCCTCCACGTGCATCCATCGAACGTGACGTTCGCCACGTCGCCCGTCATCGCGCCTATCAGCACCGTCAGGCTCATGCCGCCCCCGCTGAACGTAACGTTGCGGTAGCACAGCCACGACAGCCCGCTGCCCACAGCCTGCGCCACCTCGGGGTACACCATGTCGCTGATGCACTCACCAACCGGCGACGGTGGCGGTGTGGGCGGCACTGGCGGCGGCGGTGGTGGCGGCGGGCCAGCAGGCACAGGCGCCGGGACACACACATCGCCGTGCCCTCCAGCAGCGCACTGGCACTTGCAGTCAATGACAGCCGTCGTCAGCGGAGCAAAGCAGTCGCCCTCCTTCGTGCACTGCCCGCACGCGGCAACCGTCGTCACGTTGGTGATGCTGTTCAGCTCCAGTTCTGCTGCCGTCATAAAAACTCTTCCCGCGACCGTCAGACACCCAGCAACGAACCGGTAGCCAGCGTTAACCCGCGATAGCAAAGACACCGACAACCCCGTAAAGCCCATCTTGCAGCCCGTCAGCGTCACCACACTGCTGCCGTCGATGCTTACAAAAGCAGAGCCACTGTCGTAGAACATCGCACCCACTCCAACGTCGTTGTCGCGCCAATCCAGCCAGCTTGACCGCTGGACGGTCCACGAGCCGTCTGCAAGGATGACGTATGACACGGAACCGCTGTTCCCCACCACGCGCAACACGCTGTGTTCCGAGACGCTCAATCCTTGGAGCTGATACAGCAGACTTGTCCCGGAGGAAATTTTGTTGTTGAGCAGCGCAAAAACAGAGTGTTCACTCACACTCGGCATGTACACATACAACAGATGCATGTACCCATCAAAGCTGCAGTAACGCGCGTACAGCGAGCTGCCACCCACCAGCGTCAGCGTCCCGGTCGAGTACAAACCAAACGCATCACGCTTCGTTGCACGCGCATTGACGTTGCTGACCAGCAGCGTTGACGCACTCAACAAGACGTTCTTCAAAAACAATACGCTCAGCACTCTGCTCACAGTGCCCGGTAATTCGACCATGAGGGTCTGCACCGCGTCAACCTCCGTGACGGCGATGTCGCAGTGCTGCGGGAGAGCAAGTAAAAACAAAACGACAGAGGACCGCATCACCGTCCGGCTCACGCGGATAAGGACGCCGGCTGACTCGGCCACCTCAGCACCCCCAACAAACTGCAGCACGGCACCGCCACAGAATGTGCATCCAGTGAGCGTGATGTTGATGGGGAGATGCAGCGGCATACTGTTGAGGAAAAACGTCAGCGTAGCACCCACGCCGCTGAACGTCACACCCACGTAGCAGTGGTGCGTCTTCCACATGGTCAGCGTGAGGTTCGTCAGCGTCTTGTTCACCACGCAGCTCGTGTCACCGTCAACGGCTCTCTCCGGCAAGGGCGGCACAACCGTGTCGGGCACCTCGAAGGGAAGACACGACGCGCCATGCCATCCGTCCTTGCAGCTGCACGAGCACGAGCCGCGGTCCACCAACTCCGTCCCTGGCATGTAGCACGCCGCGTCGTCGTTGCACGTGCCACACCCGAATACCACCACGTCCTCCGGAAACACATCGTCGTACGACACCTCCTCATCGTCCTGCAGGTTGCACCCAACCACAAAACGCGCGGGTAACGTCACGACAATGCTCGACGGGAGAAATTTGGCGAATGAAACCCTCGAGCCCACCTGACCGTTGTGTGCAAGCGCCACAGTAGTGCCGCTGCCCGACAGCTGAATTTCGTGCCAGGAATAAGGAATAGTTAATACTGAGGCTGCACCCACGCTATTGCCCTCCACACGCCACTGCGCACCGCCCTCGACTGTCAAAGAGCCATACAAATACACCAGCGCAGAAGTCGAAACCTTCGTGCTGCCAATAAAGGCGCAGTCCGCCACTCGCAGCAGCCCCGCGGAGCTCACGGTGGTCCCCTCATAAAAATAAATGCCATTTACTGCGTTCATCGTGTTGTTCTCCACGTCAATGTAGCCGCCGTTCTTCACGTCAACAGCGTAAACGCAAAAGGCTGATTCCGCACCGTGATCCTCCTCCGTTACCCTCAGCGTATTCCCCTTCACAATGATCCCGCCACCATCAACAACAACACTAAAGAAATTAATTGAGTGAACATTTCCCTCGATGCGGTTGTCAAGTAGCAGCAGCGTCGAGTTCACCCAAAAAAAAACCTTTAAAAATAAAATGGCGTGGCTCGACGTCGTCACAAACGTACTGCCTACCACCAGTATCTGGGAGCTCGCACCAAAATCACCCTCAAACGCAAACTCACCAGCATCCAATACCGAGGATGTCACGTTCACGTGCACACGCGCACCACTCCCCTTGATCAACAGGCCCATGAGAACGCATTGCAGCAGTGTGATGTTGAGTGTCTGTTGTGGCGCGTCAAAATACGACAGGTCCAGCACAATCGCGGCGGTGAAGGTCACGTTGACAAAGCACAGACCACGCACACCGGGAGCCGGGACTTCCACGGAGCTGATGCTGCCACCGTGCACGCAGCGGACCTCCGTGTCCTTCGCGTCGGGGAGCGGGAGCGGCCCAAGGCCGTCCGGAACCGCAGCTGGCAGACACGTGTCACCGTAGCCGCCAGCAGCGCACTCACACTCACAGCCGCTGATGCTGCTCGTCCTCGCTGCAAAGCACACGGCGTCCACAGTGCACGCGCCACAGTCCAGTGCCGCCACGGGTGCTCCAATATTGAGGTCGTCTTCGTAATTCGTCACAGGTGAGCCCCTTAGCTCGTTGCACATGCCGTAGATTATCGGGCGCGAGTCGGATGGTGGTGGCCAGTTGCTTGTCATGTGTGCAATGGTCGACGAGTACGAGCCGTACGTGAGTTTGTTGTGAAATATCGACCACACACTCTGGTCGCAGAACACCACGCCGTTCTCCTTGGCCACGTGCACAACGTAGGCGGTGCGGAACTCGTTGTTGCGGTGCACCAGCCAGCTGCCACCAGTCACAGTCAGCGTGTTTGCAATGAGCATGGCGAAGCCGAGACGGAACGTGCTGGACACAATCTGCAGCACGCTGCCACCATCCACAACAACATCCTCAAACACACACGCGCCTTTATAATATTCGGTGCTCGGAGCAATCCACGAGCTGTTCTGTATGGAGAACACGGAGCCGCCGCTGACACGCATGTACGACGCAAGAGCGTAAATCACGTGCTCCCGCGACCCAACAACGCAGTTGTCCATGTAGAAGACACTGGACAGGTTCACGGCGAGGCCGCGCTCCACGAGGATCGCAGCGCACGAGCCCCCGCCACACACCAGCGTCGACCGCGTCATGACAAACCGCGTCGACAGAAGCCGGACACCGTCCAGGACAAGCGCGGGGCCGTACCGAAATTCCTCGTGTCTATGGGTCGTCGGCACGTACTGCGACCCGCCAACCGTCGCGCGCAGCGTTGAGTTCGCCAGCAGCACACTCGAGTGCAGCGGCATCGCGCCATGCAGCACAATCGTGCCCTCCAGCGACGTCACATTCGTCATGTTGACGAGGGCGTGGGGCATCAGGCGCGCCGTGCTCTCGCTGAGGCCACCAATCCGCAGCTGCGCGCCACCCGCAAGCACGCAGTGGCGCAGCGTCACGTCCAGCGCGTCGGCAAACGCGTCCATCAAGCGCAGTTCCACCGCCACAGTGATCGGCCCGCTGAACACCACCGAGTCAAAGCACGCCGTCGCACGCCCGTCGCCAACCGTCACGGACTCCGTCAGCGTCACGCCACTCACGCAGCCCTCCGCACCGCCACCACCACCGCCGGCCCTCGCAGGCGGCACGTCGAACGGCAGGCACGCCTCGCCCACGCCGCCGGCACGGCAGCTGCACACGCAGTCGGAGAACGACGCCGTCAGCGCATCAAAGCACGCCAGCACTGCCACACAGCCGTCGCACGGCACCACGCTCACGGAGGGCAGGCCGGCCATGCGGTAGTCGTCGCTGCCCTGCAGCACCCGGCCGCCGGCACGGTTGCACTGCACCGACACGACACCGCCCGTGATCGTCAGCCCGGAGACAAGCGTCGCGCCAGTGGCAGCGCAGCGCGCAATAGACACGGCACCGCCGCTCAGCGTCACCCCCGACAGCGACGCCACCGACGACGCCTCGCCCACCGCCCACACGTCGCGCAGCTCCAGCCACCCGCCGACACCGACCGTCCCACCGTCGCAGCGCACCAGCGACGACGCAACAGACCCCTCGACGCCCACAAAGCGCAGCACCGAATCAAACACCTCGAGGTGCTCGCCAAGCACAATGCCGCCGCCGCTGCTCACAACCGATACGTTCGTCACGGAGAACACCGAGTGGCTCCGCAGACTGAGACGCGACGAGGACGACACATGCATCGCGGACGCGGTCGGACCGCCCGACGCCTCCAGCGACACGCCGTCAAGCACCACCGCGCTCGACAGCAGGTCCACGCCGCCGCCAACGTACACCGCCGACCCGCCCGCCTGCAACGACCTCAGCACAGTGTTGCTCACACGCAGCTGCGTCTGCAACAGCGACGTCACGTGCAGCACAAGCGGCGACGCCACCGCGTCCGTCAGCCCGCTCAGCTGCGAGTAGCGCATCGGCCCCGCCGTCACAATCGTCGAGTCACGGACCGTCACGTTCGTGTGTGCCGGCAGGTTGTGCACAAACACAAGCGAGCAGTAGCTCCCGGACAGCCCGCTCACGCTCACCTCCAGGCTCCGGTCACTCGCCGGCTCGCCGCTGTAGCCCCGCACGTAGATCTGCGCACCGCCGTCGCACACGCAGTTCCTCAATTCAATGCGCAGCGCGCCGGGAAGCATCGCAGGCACGTCGAACACCACAGCCACGCCGTTCGTGATGCACACGTCGTCCATCAGCACCGTGTCCACGGCGCGGCCAACCGTGAGGGCTCTGTCCACCGTGCCGCCCCGCAGTCGCAACACCACCGCATGCACCGCGGGCATCCACGCCGCCGCCGCAGTCA
>NW_918856.1:0-6061 GCF_000209065.1 Trypanosoma cruzi
TCCGCACTCGTCCCAGGCACCCTCAACACCCACACCACCCACCTGCCTGCATGCCGCCAAATTCACGCCCGCAACACGTCGACAAGACACATCGCGGTCTCCCGTCCTCCCTCCTTGCAAGGGCAGCCGAAGACAGGACCCTGTGCGTCCGTGCGTCCTCAGCAAACAAATCCCTCCACAGCGTGTCCGACACAGAGTGTGTGTGTGCATGTGCTTGTGCGTTTGTCAGCGCCCATAATTGCAGAGCAGCTGTGCGCCACAAGAGAGTCAGAAGAAAGCAACGGCAGAGAGAGGCAGATAGCACACACGCAAATTACTCATATCATCACACACAAACACACACACGCAGCCCGCGGAATGGGTGCTCTCAACCACAAAACAATGAAAAACAAAACAAAAAGCCGAAGCATGGGACGACCAGCGCACACACTCTCATTGCTCCCGTAAAGCAAAACACACACACAGGGGGAGAGAGAGTGAGAGGTTGCCCACTCAAAGTAATAAAAAAAAAGAAACAGTTACGGTGCTCCGCCCATGCAGCCAGGCAGGACGGCAGCGGTGTGTTTCTTGCAAAAGAGAGCACCAACGGGCCTGCATGGGTGTGCATGCAATATATACAATGGGCACATTATGTGTGTGCTTCGTGGGATGAGGTGAGGGCGAGAGTCCATGCAAGGGGACACACACAGAGAGTGGGTGAAAGACGAGTGTGTGTGCGGGCGGTGCATGGCTCTCTCTCCCTCACTCTCACGTGGCCACCACCGCAGCAGCAGCAGCCGCACACGCAACAACAAGAAGAAGCAAAAGAGGGGAGGTGGTGTGGGAGACCGCGGTGCTGCTGTCACTGTCACCGTCATTTTTATTTGCCGTTTTATTTGTACCAAGGGCGGTCTTTTCTTTCGTGGTTTCTCCGTCATTATCGGTGGGTTGTTCATGTTGCTGGCCTTCTTCTCTAGCCGCCGTTTCAGAAAATTCAGCATCTTTGCGAACTTCTGCGTCTTCCTCGTCTGTCTCAAGTGTGGCAACAGCACCACCTGCTCCTGCAGAAGCTTGTGGCGACGGTGGGTCAATGGTTTCATTTGATTTACTTTTTGTTGAAACCTAGTAAATTTCCCCTTTCAATGTATTTGATAAACTAGCGGCGAATCACTCCTGTTGCATGTTCTGTAGTTTTACAGGTGGCGGTGACTGTTGCGTTGACTTTGGCTCTGTCGTTAAAGCAGTCGGCACCTTTTCTTTTTGCGCTCTTAGTAGTTGCAGTTGTTCTTCCCCTTCGCGTCGTTTTTCCTGTACTTCTTGATGGCCTTGAAGTAAATGGTCATGCTGGAATAATCCTCTGTGCTGTACGTCGGTTTCGTGTTGTGTTTGTCATGGTTCTACTTTCTGTTACTTTTTTCCTGCTGCGCTAAGTCCTCTTGTAGCGCTGCTTTTGTCCTACAAGTTGATTTCCTTTTATTACTGAAGCGTCTTCACGCGACAATTGTTTTTTGTGACTTTCTTTGTTTTGCTGTTTATTCTCTTCTTCAAGTCCTTTTTTGTTTTTACTTCTTCAACATCTTGCCGTATTTGCCCCGTGACTCCTGTACCTTGCACTGGGTTGGTTTGATGACTCTGACCAGCACCGGTAGGTGGCGCAGGAGGCTGTAGGCCTGTTTGGGGATTTGGGTCACTGGACTCGTGTGACGGCAATAACGGATCGGTAGAAATAGAATCCGTGTCGTTTGTCGTCGCCTTCGTACATTCCGCGCTATTTCCTTCCGACCCCGGCTCCAAAAGAGCAGGACTGGTGCTCCAAACCTTCTTTTCAATCCATAACTTCAGATGATCCACCATGTAGGGCTTTGGGCAACTCAGAAGAAGAGAAATCCACATTCTCATCAGCATCATTGGCAGCAACTCCAGATAAACCGCACCACAGCACGCAAAAAGCACACACCAGCAGCAAATGGCCATACATCATCACCATCACTCCTGTCACTTGCGTGTAGCCTTCAGCACAAACTAACAACACGTCAACGCAGAGTGAAAGCAAAAGGAGAGACAATTCCCACAACCACGAACCGTCCCATCCAGCAATGAGAGTCACGCACCACAGCAACAAAAACAATTGGGTGGGCGCAGTTCAACAACAATAAAAAAAAAGGGAAAGAATGCTCCTTGCCAGTGCCCTGTTCCTCACAATCCCACAGTTACTATTACTGTTATTCTCTCTCCTCATGCATCCACAGGCACGCCACGATCACTTCAACACGCGCCCCTCCAGCACACGCCGCTGCCATGCGCTCCCGTTGCGCCGCAAAGTCCACCAGCTCCTCCCAGTCAAACGGCTCCGTGTCCTATACAATCGCCAGCATGCCCCAGCCGCGCAACACACACAGCGCCACAATGTCGTGCCGCCTCCCATCTCCAATCGTGAGCGCAACACCCAACGCGTACCGGCGCACGCGCCCCACGCGCTGCAACCACAAGCCGATCAGGTTGGCCGTCATCAACTGCGTCTCGTTTTCCTCCTTCAGCAAACCCTCTCACCCTCTCAGTCCACGGTCTGGGTGCCATGAGGGGACGTCAAGCGAGGCGCCGCCTCTGTGGAAGACGTCGATTTGCGTGGAGGAGTCGGCGGTTACCCACACTCAGTTCCTCACGTCCCCCCGCTTCCTCCACTCTTCCACACACAAGGACGGCGTCATGGGGAACAAAGTCCGCCGCACAGCGCATGCACGAGGGCACACGCAGAAGCAACGCCATCCACGTCGCACCGCGAGATAGAGCCATGCGCACACAGCACACACGCGGCCGCAAAGAAACGAACGAGGCGCGTCCAATACCACGGCGCAGCCCTTTACTTCTCTTCTCTCCGACAAATTGGCAGCGCACCTCACAGCAGGTTGTGGCGGGTGGCGTCCCACACTCACAAATGCGGCACGGCGCACACCATCCGCTCCCCTCCGAGTGCACTCAGCATGCCGGGGCAGGATGCCCAGTCACCCTCGTGCCATCGCAATGGGTAGCACAAACAATTGTCTTTGCAAACCATCGGTGCCTCTAGCAGAAAAGAAGAAAAAGGTATGAGGGCAGTTCGGAAACACAGCCAGCAGAAGGGCACTCAACGACACACGGAGGCACAAGGTGGCAGTAGACACGGAACGGAAGAAAAGAAGTCTGCAGGGATTTTTTAAAAAAGAAAAAAAAGAAACTAAAATAAATTGGCAGGACTTCCATTTTGTGTGCCATGCAGCACAAGACAATCACGTGCGTATAAATATTA
This sequence comes from Trypanosoma cruzi, assembly GCF_000209065.1. Taxonomy (NCBI): domain Eukaryota; phylum Euglenozoa; class Kinetoplastea; order Trypanosomatida; family Trypanosomatidae; genus Trypanosoma; species Trypanosoma cruzi. Next base: position 3,266 of record NW_918856.1, read on the forward strand.
CCTGCACAAGCAAAAAATGTAATGAAAAAAAAATCGTATTACTCCACCAGCCCACACAACATCCCTTACATTTTATGCGGCATCCGGCCTTTTCTTCCAATCCTTCTTTTGTGCAGTCCGTGGGGCGCACAGCAGCGGAGCCGGCACCGCGTGTGTGCAACAAGAAAAAAACAAAATAAAGAAGGAGACACACGTCGCTCATAACAGTGTGCAGCAACCGACCATAAAACAATAAAGAGAAACTGGTTATTCAAACAAAATACCAGAAGCAACAGCAAAAACATTAAAAAAAAATAAAATAAAAAACGCAAGAAAGGCAGCAATATTCCCCGTGTGGTGTCGCAATTCCACACTCTTTGGCTTACAGTACTGCCACAACTCCACACAGTCCCAGAAGTACCAACAGCCGAGGCACGCACACACGCGCAGTGCTGTCACCACGTAAATCACAAAGGATCAATTTTGCGTCGTTTCGCGTGAATCCAAAGCCAATTTACTCAACCGCTGTAAAGTAACCGGCTCTGTGATGGGCACAGATTTTGTTTCCAATGCATTTAAAACCACTTTTATCTTCTGAACATAAGCAAACTCAAGCTTCGTTTCAGAAGTGCTAGTTGCCGTGTTGGATGCGGGACTTGGATCGACGGTGTTGGGTCCGTCAGCCGCCGCAAACTGTCGCCAATCCTCGTTTTGGCGTGATGGCTCAGCATTAATTTGTGGCGCAGTTGTTCCACCAGATTTTGTGTCATCCTTCCCTTCACGGGGTGGCGGCAACTGAAAGATGTCCGCCTGGTCAGCATCGCCGCTCCGTGCAGGCGGATGGATGGTTCCATCAGGAGAAAATTGTCGCCACCACAATTCATAAGGGCCGGCGTATTTATGTGTCGTCACATTCATCGTGAAGGCAACGGTGGCCTCTTCCTCTTTCGTTGCACAGCTGGCAGCACAGTTGCTACATTTGTGCACCGCATTGGCCACATGGAGCACAGCATCCAGCTCACCATTCCTGCCATGCATGTGCACACCAAAGCCACTGAAAGTATAATTCTCATACTCAGCCTCAGCACTGGCAGCAGAACACTTCTTCCACACACACACACATGCACGCTATGGCTCAGGCTGCCGTCACTCGGAGCACACGACACATTCACCGGCAAAACCATCACACCCGCATCACCAGATACATGTCCAGGACTCCCAGCAGCAGCACGAGAGCGCAAGGACCAACACGGCGCCGCACCGTCACCATCGTCATCATCGCAGTCATCATCGCCCGTAGTGGAGTCGCTGGAGCCAGTCAACTTATCCGTGAGACAGATGAAAAAGAATGCAACAAGAGGGAGAGAGACGGAGTGCAGCGGACGCAGCGAGAGAGAGCAGACAACATGAGGAGAGGGCAGCAGGCCCAGCCGCACAGTTCACACACCACGAGACGGCATCCACGCAAGGAAGGCACACAACGCCAGCAGCCACCCACCATGCAGGAGGAGAAGATATCCGCCAACATCTCCCACAGCTCATTCCTGCAGCCAACGGGAAATGGCAAAAGCCCGCGGCCACCACACAACGCATACGGAGCGAGCACCACACCAGCCACACGCGGAAGCGGATTCCCAGCCATCCATAACGCGGCAACAAAATTTCCAGCCATCCCGCCCTCCATGGGACACGGAGCCCAACTCAACGCAGTCACACGCGGTGCACCACACCCGCAGGAAAGGAGACTCGGACTGCGCACTCCCTCTCCTCCCTTCTCCTCATGGCAACGGAGGAAGACAAGAGCCGCCACACGCAACTGCCAGCATGCACTACAAAATGCGCATTCAAACCCAACACAATGTGCATCGTGTGTGTGTGTTTGTGTGCCTGCAGAAAAGCAAAGAAAAAAGCAGAAACGAGGGAGCAGAGCATGTGAACACGTTGCTGGGGACAAAAGAGACGAGGTGAATGAGCGCAACGCAAATAGACAAAATACCCTCGCTTCAGAAAATGACGTTGCAAGCACTGGCCTGGTTGTTAAGGATATTGCGGACGTATTGAGTGAGCGCAGTGCCTCTGGACACAAAAACCTCATCACAAAAAGTCACCAGTCAGTATCGAAGAGCGGCGGAAGTCCATAAGACCGCCTCGCCCTGCTCAATGACGCAAAATTGATCCTTCGTGATTTACGTGGTGACAGCACTGCGCGTGTGTGCGTGCCTCGGCTGTTGGTACTTCTGGGACTGTGTGGAGTTGTGGCAGTACTGTAAGCCAAAGAGTGTGGAATTGCGACACCACACGGGGAATATTGCTGCCTTTCTTGCGTTTTTTATTTTATTTTTTTTTAATGTTTTTGCTGTTGCTTCTGGTATTTTGTTTGAATAACCAGTTTCTCTTTATTGTTTTATGGTCGGTTGCTGCACACTGTTATGAGCGACGTGTGTCTCCTTCTTTATTTTGTTTTTTTCTTGTTGCACACACGCGGTGCCGGCTCCGCTGCTGTGCGCCCCACGGACTGCACAAAAGAAGGATTGGAAGAAAAGGCCGGATGCCGCATAAAATGTAAGGGATGTTGTGTGGGCTGGTGGAGTAATACGATTTTTTTTTCATTACATTTTTTGCTTGTGCAGGTAATATTTATACGCACGTGATTGTCTTGTGCTGCATGGCACACAAAATGGAAGTCCTGCCAATTTATTTTAGTTTCTTTTTTTTCTTTTTTAAAAAATCCCTGCAGACTTCTTTTCTTCCGTTCCGTGTCTACTGCCACCTTGTGCCTCCGTGTGTCGTTGAGTGCCCTTCTGCTGGCTGTGTTTC
>NW_918857.1:0-6064 GCF_000209065.1 Trypanosoma cruzi
AATTACCTGTTGGCTTGTGAATCCCACATTTCGGTGGTTGGCGGCCTTTTTGCGGGTCGCTGGGACGCCGTGTCAACGAGAAGCGCCCACCTCTCGGAGAGGGCCGCCAGATGAACCCCCACTCACGCATGCACGAAGATGGCGTAAATACACAGCCGCATCAACCGCATCATTTGATGGCTGGGGGCGTGCCAGAATCCACGTTTCCCTAACGCAATCTCACGGGAGAGAGAGACGGCGGGTCAGCACCCGAAATTCTCAGGGCAATTTCGGGAGACCACATATCTCTCACACCGTGACTTTGCCTTTTCGCACCTTACCCTTGTAACAAGATTTTGCTCCAGAGGATCAGTTACTGCATTTTATTGCATTGGACGCCACCACTTTGGCCACGCGTATATGGAATGAGGGCATCTGCGGAGTTGTCGACAGTCTCAAGAGCGCATGAAGTTATAATTTGCATCAAATGGACGCTCAGGTTCAAGTTGCCTTTGACAGTTTGATATCGTGCGAGCGCGCACAGGAAGCAGAGCGGTATCCCATCGAGTAGTTCATGAAATTGGGCAGGAACATACTGCAGGCATTCCGGTTGCAGCTCATTTTGGCATCCGACCCCCAGCATCCCGCTCTCCAGACTGAGCGCCCGCCTACGCAAAAACAGCGATCGTTGCGATGTCAATTTTTTCACATTTATGTACACGATGCATCTACGTGCAACGTACGCAGCGCAGCCAGATGGAATTACTTGCAGCGCAGACGGCCATCAAAAAACGGCAGAGGGGCTGTCCGCCGCCCATGAATGCTGACGACGGCAGCCTCCATCCATTCCACCACCTCCCACCAGTCCTCACAGGCGTCGCACAGAACCGCCGACACTCCATCCGATTTCTTGAATTGCCCGACGCAATCGTCGAGAAGGGAAATGGAGCTTATCCGCCAACGACGCTCGAATGTGGTACGGCGAATCACCGACATCCCCGCTTTGGGCCAGCCGCACGAAGAGAGGGAACGAGGCGGCTCGAGAAATGTGGGCGCCGCCACCGTGGGTGCAGAGAATGTCCCTAGCGGGGCAATTCACAACCTTTTGCCGCACGCACGAACGAACAATGGACGAGGAGAGCTGTGCGGCCTTTTTGATGGGAATTGACGTGGCGCCATCGACCCGACTGCAGTACGCCAGGATGCTGCGCTCCATGTTGGAAATGGATCGAACCCCGCTGGACATGATGATTCTGGGGCTACAAAAGATTGCGGCGCGATCGGAGACAAAACAGACGCGCTCCGTGACAGAGGAAGGGATGAATCAAGTTATCCTCAGCCGGACCGATTGGAAGGAACGTGTTGTTTTTTGACTTGCGTGGATGACGGCGAGTCGTTGGTCCGAGATTGCGGTATTAATTTCCAACAACTTCACACTGGAGTCGGACAGGACCATAATTTTGGATTGGTCCATGGCGCGAAAGACGGCGAGGGCGGATCCCCACCGCGCCTCGCGGTTCGTGAGGATACGAGGGCAGGACGCCTTCGACACAACGAAAAGCTCACGAATCTTACGACCGCCCAAATCGAACGAGTTCTGGTTCCTTGGAATGCCACGGCGCATTCCATAAAGCGCGGTGCGCTGCGGCACGCGGTTCAAACCGTGGAGAAGTACAATTTGGATCCACACGCGATCTCGCAGTTGGCGGAGCACGTCGACCCGTTCGACCTTCCCCAGAATACGGTTCGATATTTGTGGAATTACACCACAATGCTGACCCAGGTGTTTTCGCTGGTCGCATTGATGTGAAGGGAGAAACCACGGAAGGGCAGGAACCCTGGCTGAGAGAAGAGGAGCGTTTTTTCCATGATTTTAATCATCATGCTGCTACAATAACGAGACGCGCGACAAGGACGCGTCCGGCCACTCCACAAGATGAACACGCTATCCCGTTACAGCGAGTCAACGTGCCCGTATTGAATTTAGAGTGGATCAAGGGCCGGTTGAACCCGGCTACCTTGGAGAGACTCATGCAAGTTTGGGGACTCGTCGGGCAGTCCCCTTTCCCTCCGTCTTCCTCCGGTAAAGCGCGCGAAGGCTCACGGAGGACTCCAGTCGCTGACGCGCGATTGTTACGAAAAGCCGGAATAATCGAGGACGCTTTTTCTACAAGAACAGTCGGATGGACAATACCTTTTTTGCTTGTGGATGGGAAAACCACCGGTTTACGACGACGATGGGTTGCGTGGCCACGCGACAAGAAAGGCGACGACCTTTACGAGGCTAATGCTCCTCTTTCGCACATTCCCCATTATTTGCCACCTGTGATGGCTGAGGCCGCTTTCTGCGTGGACTTAAAGGCATCCTTTTTTTCAGGTCTCTTTACCGCGGGAGACTCGGTATCACTTTCGATGCCGCGTGGAAGACGGCACGCTGGTGGAGCTGACACGGCTCCCAATGGGATACAAGGCCAGCCCAGAAATTCTCCAGATCATTATTACTTCGACAATTGCGGTGGTGACGACGGTGGTTCACCGCCTCTGGGCTGCACCTCCATTGGCGCGTGTCGACGTTTGGATCGATAATATACGCATTACAGTGTCGAAAAGCGATGCGACATTGTGGGAAGCCCAAGTGCTTCGTAATGCGGACGGCTGTCACGCCACGATGGGGGAGGACCGCGAATCGGGCGTCACGCAGCACACCTTCCTGGGAGTGTAGCTTGATCACACTCAGCGTGCGGTGTCCCTGAGTGACAAGTTTGTCCGGTCTGTGCGAGCCATGCCGGCGCTCAATTCTTCAACCATCGCGGAAATGGAGGTAATGGCGTCGCGCCTTTTGTACGCGGCGGCCATTTTGTGCACGCGTTTAAGTGACTGCTACTTTTTCATCAAGGCAGTGCGACGGCGATTATCCGCACTTAACCAAGGGATTGTGCAGGAGACATCCCCGGCGAACCTTCCGCCGTCAGCGGTTGGTTTGGGCGAGGGATTGCGACACATCATCGAGAATATAATCGTAAGCGAGTCATCAGGCCCGCCGAAAATGCATCGACCGCCATCATCACGGATGCATCGCTCCATGGATGTGGAGCCGTTTTCATTCCAGACCCCGGTGACGTTAAAATTGTCGGAGGAAAATGGGAGAGGAAGGAGAGCCTTTTCTTATTATGCGGGACGGGGCACGCGCGGTCCGCTTAGTCTTGTCGCTCTTTTCCGCCATCTTGCCATCCACCATGGACGTTTGGGTGGACAATACTTCGCTGCAAGGAGCGGCGAATAAAGGCATCTCGAAACCGCACGCCATGACGTGGGAGCTGCGACGGATATATGGTTTTTTGACTCTTGCGGAATACAGGCATCCTTTGCCTACGTGCGGTCTGCACAAAGGCAACCCTGCAGACGGCATGTCACGCGGTCGTGTGTTTACACTTCAGGATTTAACGAAGGGGTGGAACTCGCGAAGGGGAGCGGCGGGGTCTTGTGGCTGGAGGACCCCAAAGTGTGCCAATTCGTAAGTAATAAATGTTTTAGATCCTACATGAGTTCAAAAGGCCACGTTAGCGGGTCACGATTGTTGCAAACTGATGATATATATATACTTAATTGGTGTTAAACTTTGAGGGTATGGTGAACTTCCGCTCTTGTTCCATTCACCCTTTTCTTATTCCTACTTGGTTTGGTTTCTATCGTTGAGAATCTCTGGATTTGGCCAGCGGCGCAGGTATATACATATATATATATATATATTAAAGTAATCAAAACTTTTGGTTTGCAGTGCTGTGTGTGAGTTCTGCAATTGTACTCATTCCAACCGACTCATTTGTGTGCGCCGCTGCCGCTTGTACGTGGTTCTGTGACTTGTCTCTCCTTTTCCTTTTATTCTGCGTTGACGGGGAGTTAGTTTGTGCTGAAGGCTACACGCAAGTGAGAGGATTAATTGCGATGATGATGACTGACCGTGTGCTGCTGGTGTGTGCCCTCTGCGTGCTGTGGTGCGCTGTCGGCGGTTGTGTGATGCGGACCGCTGCAGTGAAGGTAACGGGAATTTATTGACGCACATGAATAATGCTGAAAGTGACGGGGTCTTTCCGAGGGCGGACTGCAGTTTGTTATCCATTCACATGGGATTAATAAGGGCGGTTGAAGCTTGGGACAAGGAGGGAGCAGAATTGGGTGGTACAGTCACATCGGAAAAGCCCAAGCAATTATTATATGGTACGACGTCAAAAGGTAATGATGACGTTTTAACGCCTGGTTCACCAGCAACACTGCCGACACCTAAAGTATCAGATCAAGTTGAACAGGAGAAGCCGTTAAAAACGGTTGATTCAAATGGAATTGACGATACCAGGGATCCCACAAGCGGTAAGGCAACGGAGTCCCAACGCCAAAGCGCTGGTCAATCTTCATCTGGCAGTACTGTCAGTCAACCTGGCAAAGATAACAATTTGAATAATCCTTCCGAGAGTAATGCATTCACCAATGACACGCCGACGGATGACAGTGGCGCTAATATTCCTCCTAACATTCCTGAACGGGGGGTGGGAACATTGGAAAAAGTTAAAGAAGATGAAGATGAAACGAAAAAACCAAAACAAGCAGTACAAGAAGAAGCGGGAGAACACAAAGAAAACAAAAATGATAATTTACCAACAGGGTCACCTGAAAATGCAGCGAAACTGAAAAAAATACCACAAGAAACATCACCATCACTAACAAAAGCACCAGCAGAAGTGGCACTGAAAACAATTGGAAAAACAGAGGGAAATTCAACACAAGCACGAGTGAATGGACAGTCGAGCCCTGAAGATACCGTGCCCGTGCAAAAGCTACAAAAACCCCAAAGCGACATGAGGTCAAACAACAATTCACAAACTGAGGGCATTGCCCCCATTACAGCCAATCAACACAATGAGCCATCTGCCGTCCATACGGAAACAAGGCCACCATCACCCACGGAAAACGGTAATTTCGCCAATAATAAAGCCGACAAGAGCACAGAAGGGGGCATCCCGAACAATGATCCAGCAGCTGATGGTACAGGGACACGAGAAGAAAAAAAAATGAAAATAAAGAAGCCAATCCGAAGGAAACAGTGCCAGCCACAAACGCCACAACAGGTGACACGGCGACGCCTGGCGACAGTGACGGCAGCACCGCGGTCTCCCACACCACCTCCCCTCTTTTGCCTCTTCTTGTTGTTGCGTGTGCGGCTGCTGCTGCGGTGGTGGCCGCGTGAGAGTGAGTGAGAGAGCGCCATGCACCGCCCGCACACACACTCGTCTTTCACCCACTCTCTGTGTGTGTTCCCTTGCATGGACTCTCGCCCTCACCTCATCCCACGAAGCACACACACAATGTGCCCATTGTATATATTGCATGCACACCCATGCAGGCCCGTTGGTGCTCTCTTTTGCACGACACGCACCGCTGCCGTCCTGCCTGGCTGCATGGGCGGAGCACCGTAACTGTTTCTGTTTTGTTTTTATTGCATTGAGTGGGAGACCTCTCTCTCTCTCTCCCTGTGTGTGTGTTTTGCTTTACGGGAGCAATGAGAGTGTGTGCGCTGGTCGTCCCACGCTTCGGCTTTTTGTTTTGTTTTTCATTGTTTTGTGGTTGAGAGCACCCATTCCGCGGGCTGCGTGTGTGTGTTTGTGTGTGATGATATGAGTAATTTGCGTGTGTTCTATCTGCTTCTCTCTGCCGTTGCTTTCTTCTGACTCTCTTGTGGCGCACAGCTGCTCTGCAATTATAGGCGCTGCCAAACACACAAGCACATGCACACACATGCCGTGTTTAAAACGCTGAGAATGCACGCACGCACAGGATTGTGGCTGCGGAGGCCCTCGCGAGGGGCGAAGAAGCCTGCGTTTTGTTTTTTTTGACATTTTGCTCGGTGTGTGCTGACGCGTGACGAATAACAACACGCCCCAATAAGCAGAAAAGAAGTAAAACAAAATGGCGCTGAGCGGCACACCGGTAAGCCAAAAATACGCAATCACCAATAAAAAAGCCGGCGATCACCCAGCAGGCACATCAAGCCTCCTAAAACCAACCTGGAATAGACATAAAAAAAGGGGGG
>NW_918858.1:0-6076 GCF_000209065.1 Trypanosoma cruzi
TCTCAATCATCTTGGCCACGTCCTTGCTGTCGAACGTGACCAGGGGTGCACTGACGGCGGGCTCTGGATACACACTTGTGGGTAGAGGTCGTCAAGGCTTTGTACCAGCTCGGGGGAGAAAGCCACCGGCTCCGCCTCCGCCGCCGTGAGGAGCGCGGCTGCGCGTCCCGTTGCCTGCAGTGTGCACAGTGTCTCTGCGCGTCTCGCCTTGTATATGTCGGACGCGGTAAGTATTTGCTCTGTCTGGTGGGCTGTCGGGTCCTGTTGCTCGTTCTCATCGCCGACCGAACCCTCCCCGTCTTTCGTGGTCTCCCTATCGCTCGGCACGACTCCGACTGTTGTGTTGTTGAAATGGTCGATTGGAGGATTGGTTTTATGCTGCTTGTTGTGGTTGGTGCGGGTGGATTAGCGACTACGCTGTTTCTCCGGCAGTCGTAAGTGTTGTCGGACCAGGTCCATGATGGCCACTTGTTTACAGCCTCGTTTGTCCGGCGCCGAGGAGTTGTATCCCAGCATGACTGTGCGGCTTACATCCAGTTAGTTGGGCCACTCGCGCTTGTGGAGGTAACGTCTCGTGGGCACTCTTTCCTGCAGCCACGGGTCTTGCAGCGGGTCTGTGGCTGGTGTCGTCGGCCATTCCACGGAGGGTGTCCGTTCCAGACACGCCGCCGTCTTGGTATGGTGTGATCCGGTAACCGACGCCCGGTACTCCTCCCGCTGTGTCGCCATGTTTTCCTTACAACATGTGTATTGGCCACAGCGTGGTCGATGTGCTGCCCGTGCTCGCAGGCTGGCCGAGCAAACTTCCCCGCACGCGTCACACCAAACCAGTCCTTGTGAGATGAGCGCTTCATTGGTAATGTTCATCCGTTCCTGCTTACGGTGGACTGCATGGATATGCGATCGTGGGTGTTCCCCACGACGCGGTCCCGAGAACTTGTGGTGGCACCCACCTGCCAGGCACCACACGGGATCAAGCAACGCAGTTGTCTTGTCGTGTGAAAAAGGGTCTCCGCCGTCTTCCTGACCTGTAGTGTCTCTCGGTGTTAATGATTCCCCCTCTTCGCCTTCCACGCCTTCCTCCTCCATCTCCTCTTTTTCTGAGGAAGGAGATGATTGTTGGTGCGGTGGCGTCTCGTTCTTATTATTGTGGGGTTTCTCTTGGAGTTGTGTCCGCCTCATTGTGATTTCTTCTTCCTCCTCATTTAGGAATTGGTCTTGTGGTGCCTGCTGGTTTGGTTGAGACGATGTTGGGGGAACTGACGGTTGTAAGAGTCCCTCCTCGTCCTCTTCGCAGACAATCCCCCCGCCGGTGTTGCCTTCTCCCTCGGATTCCTCCTCCTGTTCCTCCCCTCGCCTGCCTCGCTTTCGTGGGGCGATAGGCGGTAGGAGGGGATCCTGTGTGAACGTCTGGGTGGAAGGTGACGACGAGGCTGGCGGACTGGAATGAGTTGCACTGCCTGGCGGTTGCCCATATCCATTCTTACCAAACCCGTCCACCATACTGGAGTCGTCTGGGGCCTCTTCCCATTTTTGTGATTGGGGGTAGCGTGAGCCCTTGGGTGCAGAGGCTAGCGTGCGGCCGTCCTGCTCCCTGTTACGCGCGTGCGATTCTTGCTCATCGTCCTCCTCATCTTCTTCCGGTCCCATCTCCGGCATGAGGCGCCGGTAGAGGCAGAGGATTACCTTGTGGGTGTTGATGGGCTTCCGTTGCACCTTTTGGACCATACCATCGATCATGACCCACTCCGTGTCCTTATGTAAAGCGCTTGGTATGTAGGCGGCGACATGGTTGGGGGTGTTGGTGGCCACTAGTCCCACCAGTCCATATTCCGCCGTGCCGTTTTGATGCGGTAGGAGGATCACAAATGGGATCTCCTCCACCCCCATCGCTTGCTTGTCCCAGTGGCCGAACTCCAGTGCCACCGCGTCGTCAAATTTACGTGATTTGGTGGCTGTCATTGCCCACTTCGGGTGAAGGCGCGCAAGCTGCTCGCCGGTGCACACGTGTTCCTCCGAAATCCACGTGGACCGGTACTGTTGCACCAGTAACGTTTGCGTAAGGTGTATGGGTGCCCTCTTTCCCGGCTGCAAGGTGATGACTGCGGGTTCTTCCTGCAGTGTTTCCGAGTGAGACGGACACGCATCCTCCATTGGCAGGGCCCACCCGCATAATTCGCATTGGGTGCCGGCCACCAACGTTGTTGAAAACATACGCCGTAGCTTTGAATCGTTTTTGATGAGTAGCTCCAAAGCCGAGACCGGTGCCAGCGGCAGGTGCACTTCCATTGCCCGTATGATCCGTTCCGTATTCTCTCTGCATGGTACCGTGCAGGTACTTTGTACTTCCTGCAAAAACTGGCTCTCGTCCTCGTAATGAGACAATACCGCCAGCACTGCATTGAGCGAGCAGGATCTCTCAACTGGGTACGTGGAGTGACCGTTTAGATGTAGCCGGTACGGGTAGCACCTGTCGTATGTTTGGTGAGCCTGGCGACAGTGGTGAAAAACGTCGTGCTCCCCAGGTCGGTTAAACGAGCACAGTGGGCAGTGGTAATTTTGTGCTCCACTTTGGTACAAGGCCGTCCACCATGGCACTAGAGTCTTAGTGGCTCCTATGTACCGTTGGTGCTTTTCCTGGTAGGCCTGCAGCTCGAGCTCCGCTAGCGCTGCTATTGCAGCATGCGGGTTTTTTGGTCTGGTTAGTTGTCCCCAAAAACCTGCGTGTGGCAACCCCTGCGCGACCTCCCTTCTTCCCGGGAGGGATGGGGTTGCGGTGTTTGTCTGTGGTCCCCGCTGTTCTTGTGAGGCCCCTCGTCGGACCCCCTGGGTCCCCGGACGAACCTCCTGTTGTGTCCTTCGCGACGCCTGTGCCGGCGTGTTATTTCTTTCACAGCTTGATTGTGATCTGTACCGTCTGGGCTGTTGGTCTCTGTATTGCCAGGAACGGTTTCCTCCTTGAATCATTTGCGGCCCTCCCTGGGGTTGTTGAGATCGCCAGAGTAACTCTGCGTCTCTTCTGTTCGGCCGCCAACTCCTTGACCTCCAGCTGCGATTCCCATTGTTATCCGTGTATCGCCCCTTAGTAGGGGACGTGAGCAGTTTGATAGCCTCTGTCGTTGCCGCAGTAATGATATCCTGAAGCTGAGATGGATCCACGTTGTCTCGGTGGATAAACGGAATTCTTGACGCAGCCGCTGACCGTGTCGTATACCGTGGTGGTTGTTGCCGCTTCCCACCTGTCGTCCAGTCATTGTCCGTCCTCCCGTTGCGAAAGTCAAAAGGCATTGGCATTCCTCGCTTGGAGTACGCCATAATACTTACCAACGTATAGATGTATCTGCCGAGTCCTGGTTTGCCCAGCCGTGATAGTTAGTATCCTGGATATAGTAATTGTCCGTGCAACAACGTGTAACGAGCAGCGTCAATGGATCGAACCCAAAGACCCTTCACTCCCTATCCAACACGCTGTCCAATATCCGTGTTCTGCCAAATGACGCAGTCGTCAATTCTCTTCTTTATTACTTCTTCGCTTCTTCGCTGATTATTAACAACGATCTCCAACAACCAATAATCGTCAATATCCTTTCTGTTCTCTCTGTTGTTCCCAATAATTAATAATATTATTATCAACACTCTAAAAACCTGGTCATTGATAGACCCTCAAAAATTTTTATTTTTCCAGAAGGGGTACTTTTCCGGTTACTCACTCGATCTGAAATTTTTTACAAAATAATATCGATCTCCAAAATCCGATGAGTATCGATGTCCTCTCTGTACAATATCTTTTAATATCCACAATGATATTTTCTTTCCTTAAAAATACGAGAAACCTGGTCACAGATAGACCCTCAAAATTTTTTATTTTTCCAAAACAGGTATTTACCTCAACCTCTTCGATTGTTTATTGATTAACAACAACGATCTCCGACAACCAATACTCGTCAATGCCTATTTCTTCTTGTTGTTGTGAACTACGAAAAGAGGGTAGCTCTTTCCCTAAAATTTATTATAAGAGTATTCAAAGAGCTCGACAAAGTATAAATTTTTCTGCCAAATTGATCCGTTTTACCGCTATGAGTATCTCTTTGTGCCTAATGAACTGTATGTTAGTTCTGCTAATTTTGCTTCTGTTAATTTTGTTTTTCCTTTTTCTTTTTTTTCTTATTTACAATAGTTGTATTATCAAAAACCAAACACGTACGCCGATCTCAGCTGAGTAAAAGGAGCTCTTGTATCCTTTTATATTACGTATTTAGAGTCTAACCACAAAAATTGTTGTCAAGTAGGGTGATACAGCGTCAAAAATAAAACAAATAACTATATATATAGATATATATGAATATTTTTATTTTTTTTTTTTTTTTTTTTTTTTTTTTTTTTTTCAAATTTTTTGAAAACGATGATAAAGTCAAAAAAAATTTCTTTTGCCAAGTAGGTTTTGCACTCGCGTCAAAATAACACTAGTCAAACGACAAAAATTTTTTTTTTTTTTTTTTTTTTTTAAATGACTAAGACAAAAAAAAAAGTTTTGCTCAAGTAGGTTTCGAAACGGCGTCGGATCAGCACCGGCTTATATGTTAAAGTTTTTCCGACGTCTTTCTTGAAACTTAAGAAATAAATCAAAAAAATGACTAAGACAAAACTGGGAAAAGTTTATTACGAACAAGATCTGAAACAGGAACCGTGTCGGCACCAACGTTCGTTGAAAGGAGTTGTGTTCCATAACGGCCTTCAATTTTGATGAGGGGTTTTTCGCGGCACTTGGGACCGTGTACGAAAACCCCATTTTTATTAGGGGTTGTACGCGGTCACTGGGGCCTGTGTACAAAAGTCCCCCCCCTCCCAGGCCACACTGGGGAGGGGTCAGGGTCCGGGATGTCGGCCCCGGGATAGCGCCGTGAACGGCGTCAGGGGCCGGAAAAGACGCACATGGTGAGCGTGGAACGGCAAATGCAGCCGAGTGTGTGAGCAAAGCAAAAAAGAAGGAAAAAACACAAAAGCACCGGAAAGCACAGGAAGAGGCGCGGAACACGCGGAGAAATGGGCGAATAAAAGGAGCGAGAAGGAGAAAACATGAAACAATAAAGGCAAATAAAAGTATCTATAAAGCATAAAGAAGAGTTTTGTTTTAGGAGCTTGGGAAAAGAATGATCGCGGCAGAGCTGGCTAACTTAATTAATGTATGTAGATCCTGATGAGTGAATGCATTCCTTATGAAACTTTCTGCCGTATGAATTGTTTGGAAAGAAAACTACTTCATGGGGCAGGGGGTTGATACAGGCCAGATAATATTTGTTTTTATTTTATATGTTGCAGACACAGCCAGGTAGTTGTAAGAAAATGGCACTGGTTCCATACACAGCCTCCAAGTGGTGTGATATTGTTGCCCGTCTCTGGGAATTGGTACGCCAACATGGCGATACCCAGGTGCAGATGACGTTCATTAATGAAACCCACGTCTCGGAGGAGACGCTGACTGTGGCCGCCTCTACGACAGATTTATGCTTCATCCCTGAATCCACCGCCAAACCGTGGCAGGATGTAACCCTTACAGGACATGTTGCAAATCTCCGGGCGCCTCAGATCCCTAATTTTGAGACCCGGGTGCTCCTGCCCGCTATGGGGGCAGCCCGGAAGTTAGGGGTCCAACAAGGGCTCATCACTGCTGAAAGGGAGTGATTGAACGCTGACCACGCTAACGCCATTGCGGACGTGCAGAATCGGAATGCTCAGCTAAATTGGCAAGTTGAGGAGGCGCATAACAATCTATCGATCCGCGAATCTAACATTGCCGGGGCAAGCAACCAGGTTAGAGAACTACAACAACAGTTGGAAGCGACCCGCGCCCAATTGCAGGAGCGCAAATTTCACTTGGGAGAGCTCTCAGCTCAACTACAGGACTGCGAGTCGCACCTTACTACACGAGATGCGTACCAAGCCGCGCGGAATGCAAAGACGGCGGGACGAGGCCCCCGCCACTCGGAGAGGTCTGGCAGATGGACCTGTCACGCGTCTAAACACCGCCAAGGATGGCGTTCCTACACAATCGCATCAAACGCATCTCTTGATGGCT
>NW_918859.1:0-6087 GCF_000209065.1 Trypanosoma cruzi
CCCAATCCTCATCGCTGAGCGTACTGAACAACTCTGCCGTGGTGATCCGAGGCAACGTTGTGTCGAGGCCGGTGAAGTACTTTTTATTACCAATTTTGGCATTGCGTGTGGAGTCCCGGTCAGCGGTTGTGTTTCAGGGCAACAACATGCAGGGAAGCTCGGTCGCGTTCTTCCCGAGCTACCGTTCCTACATTTACTACAACTCCTGGCTGCAGCTGAGCGGCAACCTCTGCCGCGAATCCCCATTGGATGCGTTTGCAGTCCTGAGCCCCATGGTGAATCTCCGCGACTCCACGGTGTCTGTGTCCGGCAACCGATTCATGTCCAGCACGGTCACGCCGACATTGCTGCAGATACCCAAAAGGTCCCGCGATCTCACAAACGGAGTGATTGTGGCCGCGTGCAACACTGTGAACGGTGAGGAGGGAGTGAAGTACGGCATTCCGTCCGTGTACAATACCGCCTTTTTGACCTGCAGCGACCCATGCGCTCTCGCGGCTTCGTGCTTCCCCGCATACACGACGACAGCCTCGAGTGATGGCTGCGTCTGCAGGTGTGCTGAGGGCGGCCACGGCGATGCGTGCCTGCCCGTTGCTGTCCCCGAGCCACCGAGCACCGACGGCGCTGATTTTTGTGTGCGGGACGTGCGTGTGGATGTGGAGGTGAACGTCAGTTTCGGGACGTCGTTGGTGTGCTACGTTGGCGTGACCTTTGCGGCGGACGTCGTGGTGGACGTGGCGTCGATGTCGGGGAGCATGCGCAACGTGACGCTGGCGAACTGCACGTTTTTGGACGGAGCGAGTCTGTACGTTGTCGGGTGGCGGTCCGACCCGCCTGCTGGCCTGCGTGCCGATGTGTTGATCAGCGGTCTTGAGTCGCGCTCCGGCGGCGGCGTGGTGGTGGCGAACCGATTCCCGCCGGGCTCGCGCGTCACTGTGGTGGACTCGGTGCTGATTGCAGAGAAGCGCGTTGCGTACCGCGGCGCCTACGACCTTGGCGATGCGTCCGCGTGCCTCGTGTTGCACAGCGTGAATCTGACGGGGAGCGTGCTGACCATCGCGCACACGCATGTGGCGGCGGTGTTCGGCGGCGCTGTTGGCGTGTTGTTTGTTGGCGGCGTGGCGCTGTCGTCGCGCGGTGCGCTGTATGTGGACGGGCTGTTGGTGCAGACGGCGCTGGGGCTGTGCGTGTCGGTGGAGGGCGGTGTTGCTGCCAGCGGCGGCTCCGTGGTGGCGTTTGTTGACAGCGACTTTCTGCTGTGCAAGCACGCGGTGTCCGTGCGTGGGGCTGTGAGCGTGTCGGGCTCCGCCGTGGCGCTTGTGCGGAGCGGCTTTTTGTTGATGGCGGACTACGCGGTGGCGTTTTATTCGACGGTGAGACTGGCCGACGGGTCGATGCTGCTGGCGAAGGGCAACGTGCACGACGGCGTCTCGAGGGAGATGCTCTACGCCGCTGGCGCCGTGACCGCTGTTGGGAGCACGCTGAGCTTTGTGCGCAACCGAGCGCTGCTGCCGCGGATGCTGTCGCTGAGCCTGTCGCTTGCGTCTGGGGCGCATGTGAGGGTGGCGTGCAACGACGCTGGTGGACGTGCCCTGTCGACGGCGGAGGAGTACGCGGCGGCTGGATTTGGCGACGCTGGGCGCATCGACGTTGCTGGGTGCGACGTCTGCGACAGGGACACGCACTGCTACGCGCCCGGGACGGCGTCGGCAAGCATGAGGAACGGTGTGTGCGTGTGCGCGTGCGGCAGCGGCGGGCACGGCGAGGCGTGCGTGCCTGTGGGCGCTCCCGCGCTGCCGCCTGCCGTGTGCACTGCGTCGAGTGTGTTCGTCCGCGAGGGCGTGACGGTGCGGTCGGCGTTCGTTGTGCCTGCCGGTGCGAGCGAGGTGACGCTGCGCCACGTTGTGCTGGACGGCGTGAGTCCGGTGCTCTACGTGCCGTGGATGGCGCGGGATGGCGTGCGGATCGTTGTGCAGAACGTGTCGTTGCTGAATGGTGCCGTGCTGTACGTGATGGGCGGTGGAGCGTTGGGCGGTGCGGTGGCGGCGGGGAGCGACGAGAGCGGGCCGGTGGAGCTGTCCGTGTGCGATGTGGAGGCGCTGAACGGTGCGCTTGTGCTGACCGGCACGTATCCCGCGGGGTCCGTGCTGACGGTGACGGACTCCCTGCTGGTTGCCGCGAGGCCGACGCCACTTGTGTATCTTCCCGGCTCGCAGTCCTCGCCGTACGCACCGGTGCTTGTGCTGTCGGGCCTGCGGCTTGTGCGGTCCGTGCTGGTTGTGTCCGGCGTGGCCCTCGTGACTGTGGTGACTGGTGGGCGGACGGTGGTGGTGGACGGCGCCGTGCTGGAGCTCGTCGGTGGCGGTGTCGCGGTGGACGCGGCTGTGCTCGGTGGCGAATATGCGTTGTACGCGAGTGCGCGCGTGGTTGCCTCGGGGGGCGCTGTGCTGCGCGTGTCGGGGAGCCAGGTGTACGCCGCGCATGGGTTGGTGTTTGGCAGCGGTGTGGAGGCCAACGCGTCCGCCGTCGTAGTGAACGACAACGCCGGTGCGCTGACCGATGGCGCGCTGCTGGAGCTGCGGGGGTCGGCGTCGTTTGTGTCCGGGTCGTGGCTGTCGGTGCGCGGCAACAGCATCAGCGGCAGGCTCCTGTCGGTGCCGTCGTACCCGCGCAGTGCGGACCTCGTGCAGAGCACGCTGACGCTCCACGGGAACGCTGGCAGCGGGCCCGTCGTGATGGACGGCACCGTTGCGCTTGGAGGCGCCGGCCGACGGTTCGTCGTGGGGTGCCTGACGCTCAACGGGCAGGCGCTGCAGCCGATGGACTACAGGTCCGCCGGCATCATCGGGGAATTCCGCCCCGTGGCGTGTGGCGTGTGCGACGCCGACGTGCACTGCTTTGCTGCTGCGACGAGGGCGATGTCGGGGTCGTGCGGCTGCCGCTGTGCTGAGGGCGGGTACGGGCGCGACTGCCTGCCGGTGTACCTGCCGCACGTGGACGGGTGCAACCGCACGCCCGCTATGCCGCTGCTGAGCCACACGGCGACGCTGACGGAGACGCGCAGCCCGACACCAACGTGGACGGTGACTCCTAGCGCAACGAACTACAGTCCGACGCACTACAGTCCGACGGAGACCCTGCAGGTGACGGAGACGGTGGCTCTGCCGCCCACGCGGACTCCGACGGCGTCGGTGAGCAGCACGCCGTGGTGGAGCGACGTGGCGTGCCCGACGCTCACCGTGACGACGACGACGGCTGGAGGAGGCCTGACGCAGAACGACATTCGCGGCGGTGGGAGCGCCGTCCCGACGCGGCTGATGGTGGCGGTGCCTTCGCCGTTTCGGTGGGCACGCGACCCGCAGCTCGGCACGCACCTGAGCTTTGTGCCGGTGTCGACGGTGCAGCCGCTCGGGTTTGGCGGTCCGTGGGGAGCGATGCTGAGCAACGCGACGTGGGTGCGCAACGCGACGAATCCGTCCACCGTCCTGGAGCTGGCTGTGCCCGTGCACCGCGGTTACTTCATTGCTGCCGACGAGACGCTAGTCATTCGCTGCGACGCTGCGGCAGTGTTTGGCGGCTGCAAGGGTGTGCTGCTTGGGTCCTTCACGATCAGTTCTGACACGCTGCCCGCTGCAGCCAGCGCTCTCTCGGCGATCACCGGCGTTGTTGCGGGTGCGACGGCTGTTGCCGTGGTGGTGACCGGCGGGCTGGGCTCCGTCCTGGAGATGCAGGCACTCGGCGTGTTTGCGAGGACACCATGCGCCTCGGCACAGGAGCGTGCGAGCACCGTTGCGCTGCCGTACTTCCTGTCGGTGTTCGCTGCCCTTGACCCGCTGTGGATGGTGGTGGGCAACGCGCTGCTCGCCGCTGTGTTTGGCTGCGTGCACTGCGGTGTGACGGCGGCCTTCCAGCGGTGGCGTGGCGTGGACGCGGCGACTGCGTGGGCTGCGATGCGCTTCCCGAGCCTGACGTACGTCGTGGCGCACGCGATGCACCTCGGCATTTTCTTTGGCTCCGTGCTTGCACTGGCGATGCCCGGTGCCCGCGTGCAGCACCGCGTGGTTGGTGTCGTTGGAGTGCTGTACGGTGTGGCGTTCCCTGCTGGCGTGTGCTACTTGATTGCCCGCCACGTGGGCGTGAGCTTCACGAAGTACTGGCAGTTTTCGGGGAAGCCGCTGCCCGAGCGCCTGCTGTACCCCGTCGGGTATTGGCACCCCGCGGCGCAGCAGCGGATGTACGGCGGCATGCTGACGAACATGAAGGGCAGCCACGTGTACTGGTGCGTGTTCCAGCTGTCGGTGCTGTGTGTGGTGTGCCTGATTGCGGCTGTGCACCCGCCCGTGGGAGGCTGCCACGTCCAGTACTTCTGCATGGCGGCTGTGCTGCTTGCGGGTGCGGGCGTGGTTGCCTTCACGAACATGATGCGCTCGGCCTTCCTGACGGTGATGCACACTGCGGGCTTTCTGCTCCTTGCGGCGCTGTGCGTGGTCAGCGCGGCGAACCACCTTGCGCCGAGCGACGGCGGTGCGAGGGCGTACGCGGCTACGGTGCTGCTGCTGACGACTGTGCTGCTTGCGGTCACTGTGTACAGCGTCGTTGTGTGGTACGTGGAGGACCGCCACTGGCAGGAGCTGCGCGAGCCGCGGCGTGGTGGGCTGGAGGCGCTGCTGCGCGATGACGAGGAGAGCAACGAAGAGACGCAGAAGCTCCACGACAGGACGTCATTGTCGTACGCCTCAGGCACCACCGTTGCGTCGTCGTACCGACCACCCGCAATGCCGTAGCAGCCCATGATTAGTGACACCCGCTCAGACGCTCTGAGCCTGTTCGACCATGTATCCAGTGCGAGCTGCAGCATTAATTATGCCCTTCTGGACAGGTGAAGATGCCTTGCTTGACGAAAAAGTTGGCGCAATTTTTTTTTTTTGAAGTGGAAAGGCTCCGACCCCAACAGTCTCTTTACGCGGCGAGAAGGCACAAAGCCCCTCGCAGATGCGGCATAACGTGGATGCTTCTGGCGGGTATCTGCTTTCTTTCCATTATTCATAGATTGACTGGGTGATTTGGTGTTCTTATTTTACTTTATCGATTATCGACGACAACGGATTATCGAGCTATCACGCTAGCCCGGGGCGGATGCGTAACGGGTGTGTGCGTGTGTTTTGCGCCCCCCGCTGCCGCACCGAGTATGTGGGCTGGTGGTCTCTATTTCATATCTATACTCAGTAGTGAGGACGTGCCCGACGGCGGTGAATTGCTTGCGGATTATAGGAGTTATTTAATAAAACTTTAGGGATAAAAAACGATAGTGCCCTCCTGTGATTTTCACTACGTAGAATTTGGAGGCATGCGGTGCTGGTAGATTAGGGGAGGGCGCGGGGGCCACGGCTGTGCGGCTGCGCAGCCACCCATCGGACTCCGCCCCGACCGCGTCATTGATTGTTGGTTTCTGTTGGTTTGTTTCTATTTTTCGTGCGGGTGCCTGCAGTGACTCTCCTTCCTGTTGCACGGTGACTGTGTGGGAGGGCATGCTTGTCGCCTTTTACACTTCTGATGTTGTGTAGAAAGAGCAACAAGAGAAGGAGCGAAGAATTATGCGGAATGACTTATTGCTTTATATGCAGGTATGTATGTATCGATTTATTTCTGTGGATTATTTTATTTTTCTTCCCTCTCTTTTTTTCTTTTGCGTTGCTCCACACGTGTCTCAGTGTTTGCTTTACTACGGCCACACACGGGTAGCCTGAGCCGCGGATGGCTTTTTTCTTTTTGACGCCATTTCCTGTTAGACGCTAACGCGGGCACGTTCGGCAAGCATCCACTCTCCGCAGCATGCTGCCTGATATTTTGGAGTCATCTCAGATGTGACGCAGCCACCGCCGCCGTGGCACTCATGGGAAGTAAGATGGAACGCGGGGCAGCGAAAGATATTGTGCTGCACATGTGTCTGTCGCATTTGTTCTGTCGTGGTGGCTTCAATGTGGAAGGAGAGGGATCAACATTGCACGATTCCGAGGCTTGGAGGGGTTATTACCCCTTTTTTTAAAAAATATTTTTGTTATAATCTCTGGTTCCCACCCGTGCTTG
>NW_918860.1:0-6089 GCF_000209065.1 Trypanosoma cruzi
TCGCAGCCGTACGGACGGTGGTCGCGCCGCCGCCGCACTTTGCGTGTGTGTGTCTGCCGTGGACTGAGAGGATGATGAGACGAAAAAAAGATGCGGTGCGGTCCTCATCCATCTCGGTTAACTGTGACACCAGTCACGCCATCCCGTCAGATTACCTGCAGCAAAGACCGTCACCGTCAGCAGCGGTCGGTGCCTTCTCTCTCCACCGGGCGCCGTCACTCGCCTCCTCCCTCACCAACACAACGGGGGAGCAGCAGCCACGCGCAACTGCCAGCACCGAGTACAAAAGAAGAACCCACCTGCACTGCAATGTGTGTGTCCTGCGCGTGTGGTTGTGTGTGCCCACTGTCACGCAAAAAGGAAAAAAGACAGAAAAAAGAAACAAAGTATCTGAAGAGACGCACAAACACAAATGCACAGCAGAGGCGCATGCCCAAAGAAAGAAGAATGGAAGGGCTGCTCAAACTCAGGATTGCACTGCAGCCCGACCAGCGGCAAACCACAGAAGATTTATTCAAAACAAAAGAAAACCTTCCCTAGCCACCCCTTCTTATATAAACTCCGTCATTAAAAAAAAAAACGTCCTCTGTTACTGTTCCACACAAATTTAAAAATCGCCTGGCTGCCGTGTGGCCACACCAAACTGTCTGCATTTATTTTGCCCGCAAAACAAAATTAAAAAATGGTTGCATGCCTTTCAACCGTCCGACCCTCTGCGTGTCCGCACATCGTTTATATTTCATGCGGTCATCTGCGTGTTGCTGCTCCCCTCAGCCCTTTTATTGGTGCGTGAGTGCGGCCCGCAGGGCACAGTCACTCGTGTGTGTGGGGACTGAGAGAAGCACGCAGACACGACGGGAGTCGCGTCACTCCATCGGGAGAGTGAGCGCAGGAAAAAAAGAAATCATCAGGGGAAGAAAAATACTGACGGCACTGCCAGCGCGAGAAATGCACACAAAAAAGCAATATACCAAAAAAGCGGCAGGGTGTGGCTGTGTGTGTGTGTGGCGCTGCGGGTGTCTGCCCGCCCTGGCCGCAAGGAAACAAAACAGGAGGGGAAGAAATGTGTGCTCCGCCCCACAGGCCCTCGTCGCACGCCCACACGTCACGGCTCCCTCAGCGCGCCGTTCGTCGCGGCCCCTCCTCATGCGTGCAGCAGGCGAGGCGCACGGGGCCGTCGTCATGAGCGTGTCGGTGGGTGTGCGAGTGGAGCAGTTGGGCGGCAAACACACGGCACCCCTCGCAGGAAGAGTGCAGCAGGAAGCAATTAAAAGAGGGAAGAGTAGAAAAAAAACGCCCATGGTGGTTGCCCCGAGACAACAAGCAAAAGAAGAAAAATATAAAAAAAGAATTCTTTCTCCGCGTAGTGAAATTTATTCCTAGCGGTGTGTGTGTTGGTGCAGGAGTTGGGGGTGCAAGTGTTCCACCCTGAGGCCGCACACTCCTCACAGAGCCGCAAACACCCACAGTCCTAGCAAAAGAAGCAGCGACAGCAGTCCGCTCCCAGCAGGCGCATTGGCTCGCACACCCTCAATCCGAGGGATATGCCTCCTTTCCGTTCCACCCTCCACCCGTGATTCCGGGCCTCTCGTCGGAACGGGGACCCTGTCCTTGATTGCACGCATCTCAGTGGAATTCAGCGGGCGATTGTACAGAAAGACGTTCTTCACCGTCACAGGAGAGTGTTGACCGGCGGCCGTCGGACTTGACTCCTGAACGCACGCACCAAAGCAGAATTGCACAAGCTCAAGTGACTTCTCACCTGTTAACAGCACTTCCCCCTCCCCCAGCGACCGACCATCAATGTACGCAGAGGCCTTTTTGTCTTGGAGCATGAGTGCCACCTGGTATTCTTTCTTCGGCTCCCAAGTGCTGCTTTTTGGTGTTATTTTATTATTAAACACTGTCTCCATCTTCTTATCAGCGGTGTACGACAGCCCCATGGTATGATTGGACTCAGTATTCGCCAAAGTCGCAGTCAGTAGAGGAGTTTTCCCACTCGGAACATTTTGGATGATCACCGTCGCCACAAGTGTGAAGTCGTGGCTCAAAAACACATGCCGCAAATTATCATCCCGAGTGTTCACAGACCATAGTGCCCCGGAGTTAGACTCCGTCAGCTGCAACCCCTCTTTGACCTTCACCGCATTCTTCACCGTTGCATTCAGGCAACGGTACTCGTCGTTCCACGTGTCATCACCGACCGCATCGGACAAAACTGCCACCAGACCCGCCGTGGGTATAGAAAAGCTGGAGAAGAAAACGTCATTTTGCGACCAAGTACTGAGGACGGACTCGATTTCCTTCAGCTCCTCCGTCAGGCAGGAGAGTGAAATGACACTGCCTTTATCGTTGCCCCTCCGTTGTAAAAGATGCAACGCACCATCCGAGTACAGCAGGCTGCTGGCAAGCTCCTCCTTTTCAGCATTGTCCATGCCAACCGGTCCAACATGAAACGAGCGGTTGTTGTCCGTGACCCAAACGTAGAGCGCAGTGGCGTTTCCCTCCCCCGAGGCGTACCCTCTCTGGGTGTACAGCATGACCTTCCTTCCCTCAACGGTCACGGTGATGAGGGCCTCCACATGCAGGCTTAAATCCGGATAGACTCCCGGTTGTGAGTTGACCCACACGCCCAAGAGTTTCCCGATGGCCTCCGTCCACGATCTCCCCATGTCACGCGACTCGTACACCCTCTGGCCACTCTTGCAGTCAACAATCATGAGAACTGATCCCTCCCACTCGGTGATGCGGGGGTTAACGCATTTCGCAGAAGAAACACTGTTTGAGAGCGCCCAGGTGCTGCCGTCGTCCTTCGAGTAAATAATCATGGAGTAAACGTCTTCTTCTTCATTCTTCGCCATCAGAGAAAACACAAGCGTGCCATCCTCCATCAAAACACCTGAGCCACCGGAAGCAACAAACCCCGTCAATTTTCTTCCTTGAACAGCTTCGGAGGTCTCGTTCAACGGTGATTGGACTTCACCCCAATTGATCCATCCACTCTGCTCGCTGTCCGTAGGCTTCGTGACATCACCCACAACCAGTTTCAGTTTCAAGCCGCCATGAATCCAACTCTCATTTACATTGGACGAAACAGAGCTTCCCGCAAGAAGAAACACCTTGTTGTCCTTCGTGGTGGTTGTGGGGCGGAGCACAACATCAAAGCGCTCCGTTCCATCCGCTTTACCAAGCACGGTGTGTGCTTGCCATGTACTTTTTTTGACCTCAGCAGCAAGGGTGGACCAATCCCACGCAGCGTCAATGTACCAAGCAACTGCATCAGAAAAGGGCTCAGTTGATTTATTATCTTCATTTTTGGAGCTCAGGTGACCTTCGGCGAAGGCAGCAATTACGCCACCAGCACTGACGAGAGAAGGTGAAGCAAATGAATCCCACCTCTTCTCCGAATTACCTTCACCTCTCGGCAGCAACACCGTCGTCTGCGGCACAAATAGATCAAATCTCTGTGGCAGCCGCGCATTCACTGAATTCTCCCCCGTCGATGCGGCTGCAGCCTCACAGGGGCCGCAGCACATCCACATCACGACGAGGAGGAGGAGCACCGTGGAAGCAAACACACGCCGGGACATGTTGGGCCTCGGCGGCTCACTCTCTCTTCCCTCCCTCCTCCTTCCGCTGGATCCGGTCACGTGGCGACGGTTGTGTGTGCGGGGTGCCTTCACAGCAGCAACACGTGAGAGCATATAAATATGTGTGCGTGGGCGGTGTTTGTGTGTGCTGTTGGTCCTTTCAGAGCCTTACAGTTTCACAGTGGCGAGTAGCGCTTGATTGCTTTCTTTCCTAGCGCGTCCGTGTGCGTGAGACGGAGAAGAACAACAGCGGCAATACATCAGACACGCCAGTGGGGAGCAGAAGAGAGCACCCACGCAGAGAGCGGGACAGAAGACAATCCGTAAGGGACGGCACGGAGAACCATCGCCCACAGAAAAGAGCAGCAACACACTCACGCGAGGTGCGAGGCGAGCACCGACCCTCTCGCAGACACCGCACCCAAAAGGGAAAGTCAGACAGACAGGCGGAGGGAGATGAATGGATGCCGTCAGGAGGCACTCACAATCCACATGGCCCGTGAGCATGCGGCCACTCCACGCAGGAATACAGGAGGAGAGGATGACAAGGGAAAAAGGCAGGAAGCAGCACAAACACACGTAGGGAACAAAAGACAGGCGGGAAAAGCATCGCCAAGACCCTCACCCTGGCCGGCAACTCCACTCCAGCCCTCACACACACACCATCGCAGTGCTGCCAGTCCGTGGGTGAGAAGATTCGGCCTCCACAAAAGGAAGGCACACGCCGCAAGCAGTCACACACCAATGGACAAGAACGGGAAGAGACACACCGCCACCGCCTCCAGTTCAGTCCCACGGCCAACGGGATACAGCCACAGCCCGCTGCCAACACACAGCGCACACGGAGCGAGCAATCTCCCATCCACCCACACGCGGAAGCGGAGTCCTCATCCACCCACGACGCGACGCCTCAGTCCATGCAGTCACACGGAGCACACCATTTCTTCAATAGAACTTACTCGTCGTCCATCCCTTAAAGACGCTTCTGTTAGTGATGGGCCTTAGAGCACAATAGAAGAAAATGGACAATGCAGTAGTACTGCGACACCACCAGCCACAATGCTTTTTTCATACCGGGGCAATTCTCCGATTATGCCTCGTATGCACACACAACTAACATATCATATAAAGATCACCCAATGTTTTTACCAGAAACCAAACAACCCCTTTCCCTCCCTAATTTCTTTGGTCACTGTTATTTTCGATAGCGCTGGCCATTTTGGCATCTGTGTGCGGTGTTGCCGCATGGGGATGGTGCACCCACACCGCATGCACACAAAAAAGTATCACAAAACATATAACTCTCACAATATTTTTTTACCACAAATCAAAACTACCCCTTTCATTCCCCAATTTGTTTTCCTATTCCTGTGGTTATTCCTCACTTCAGAGAGCTTCGTTCCTTCTGGCATCGTCCGACGATATTGCTGCTATGTACTGGTGCACCTCTTCCTCCCAGAACGCCGCAATCTCTCGGTTTTCAGCGCGGCTCACATTATTGGGATTGACAACATCACATCCCTGCAAGACAGTCATCGGCGTGCTGTCTGCGTGCTGCACGTAAATCATCTCCCACGACATGTCTCGGGATAACTCCTCCCAACCACCAAAATATGCCGCCAGGCACTCAGTGAACTGCCGCACAGTGCTGGTTGTCGTGTGATGCCCACCCGCCGTAGTCATCCGCAGTCAAAACAGCGTCATTGGATTTGAATTCACGAAGAAAAGAGACTTCCACCAGCGGAAAGCTTGCAACCGCCGGTATGCACAACAGCCGATGCTTTATATTAGTATTTTTATGGTACTCCATTGCAACCACTCCACATAAGACTCGGTGGGGCGCCCTTCAGAATTTGCCTTCAGCACTGCGTACTGTCCTCCACGACGTGCTGGTGGCCCCAGCTCCTTAACGTCCTCTACTAATGCACCGACAAAATCCCCCAAAACATAAACGCGCGCAAGCCAAACCCTCCCATACGTTCAGACAAAAGAGTATTCTCACCCCCAATACCAGCAACAGGAATATATATATATATCCTTCTCACTCATCACGTTTCCCAAAATAGTGCGGTACTCGACGCTCGAGGCAAACAGATATCGGTGCGTTCAGAAATACCTCAGCACCGACTTCTCCTCTTCCTCGGACAACCCTCACGAGCTTTTGAGACGCATTCTCAGAATACCACAGTTTCACTCCCCCATGTGTGAAGTGCTTTTCACCATCCCGAGAATTGACCCCATTCAAGGCATCCTCAATGGCAGCAGAGTGTGCAATGAACGCCTCCTCATCAAAGATGTAACGTGGAATCGGCCCCACTTTTTCCATGCGTTCTTTGACCATCCTCCAGCATTCCGCTTTTTTCCCCGCAGTCTCGTCACGCCTCATCAATGAACACATCGCCTTCACATCCATCTCGTCGGGGCAATTCATGATGATTCGCTCGGCTCCTTCTTGCTTCTCCCAGTTATCATAGTTGCTTACCTTTGGCGATGACAACA
>NW_918863.1:0-6105 GCF_000209065.1 Trypanosoma cruzi
TGCGCTCTAACACGATCCAACTGCACCGGGGACGGACACTGTTCCCCCGTCGGCGAGGGAGGAAGACGTCTCTCCAGTAAGGAGACGGACCCTCACACGCCGTCGGAAGGAGAAATGTCCGCACTGTGATTCTACATTGACGGGATTCTCGAATCTCGTCAGTCACTGTCGGTCATTTCATCCGGAACATCCTCCACCGCTTCCCGAGCTCAAATGTGATTTCTGTGACATGGTTTTCCCCACACGGAGAAGCACCGCACAGCACAGAAGTCGCTGCGCACACAACCCAGACGCCACACGGCATCGAAACAGCAGTGCCAGGAGGCGATCTCTGCTGCCGCAGGATCAGCCAGCTTCCACAAGCACGCCAATCGGCCCGCAGGAAACCTTGCACCATCTGCTTCTAGAATGTCCAGGCACCTTGGCTGTGCGCCAACGGCTGGGCATTGAACAGGACCTTCGCCTCGGAAAGTTCTCTCAATGGCAGTTGCTTCATAGCAGGAAACTTTTGTCGTTGCTCGACCACCTCTTCGGCACTCAGATGGCACTGTATAGCTAGACGCGCTGGTAAGAGTAGAAAAAAAAAAAAGTATCTTTGGCCCCTGGCTCAGCCGGCCACCTCAACGTGGTGCCAGGGTCTAGTACTCTTACTAGAGAGGAAGCTAAGCGCCTGCTGTTCATGCTTCAAACCCGATGAGTAGTTGTTACTTAGTTTTACGGGCCGGAAGGGCAGATGTTGGAGCCATTCTATAGTGGCTGCCCGCGGAGTAAGGTTATCCTTGCTGCTGAATTCCTTCGTACGCTTACCAGAGCTGCACAATTGAGGTGTAGTTACTACGACTGGTAAGAGAAGAAAAAAAAAAGTATCTTTGGCGCAGATCTTCTAAAGGAAGGGTTCGAGGGTATCAACACCAGAAACGGCATAACGCGACCAGCGACACTTGTACTTGGGGAAAGCGTTTACGTGCTCCTGGGAAACTACAGCCATACAGGGCCGCAGGTTGGGGGTACGAATGAGCGGGGCCTTTTACTCGTGAAGGGAACTCTCACTGATGAGGGTGGAAGGAAGAAAATCAAATGGAATGAGACCCATGTGGTGGAGCCTCAAGGCAAAGGAGCATCTCATTCCTTGACCGATTTAATTGGTGGCGGAGGCTCGGGTGCTGTGTTGCGTGACGGCACGCTTGTGTTTCCCATGCAGGCCAAAAAAAAGTGATGGAACGAGCGTTTTACTGTCTATGCGTCTCTCCAAGTCAAAGAACAAGTGGGAGCTTTCACTCGCGACGCCTGGTAACGGCCGCGGGGATCCAACCCTGGTGAAGTGGGAAGAAGACCAAGACAACGAAAGACTCCTCATGATGGCTCATTGTGCTGGAGGCTACTATGACGTTTACAGGTCCACTGAGAATGGAGACAATTGGTATCCATTGGGTGAGCCAATTAATCGCGTGTGGGGCAACTCACACAATCGAACAGGGTACGGCGTCAAGAGTGGATTTACCACCGCAATCATTGAGGAAAAGGAGGTGATGCTCATCACCGCGCCGGTGTATCCGAAGGAGGAAAATAAAGGTGGAAAAGGTCGGCTCCATCTTTGGGTGACGGACAATGCACGTGTGTATGATGTTGGGCCGGTATCCCGTGAAGATGATGACGCCGCCGCCAGCTCGCTGTTGATGAAGAGTGGGAGGGATAATAAGGAGGAGTTGATTTCACTGTACGAGAACAAGAAGAGCGACGGATCATACAATCTTGTTGCTGTGCGTCTGACCGAGAAACTGGAGCGGATAAGGGAAGTGGTTGAGAAATGGGAAGTTTTGGACGGCGTCTTGCAATACTGCAGTTCCGGTTCCAACGGCAATGTTGACGCGCTCAGAAAGGGTATGTGCAATGGTCCTGTTCCCACTGACGAGCTTGTTGGCTTCTTGTCTGGTAGCTCAACTGGGACCGAGTGGCGAGACGGGTACCTCGGCGTGAACGCCATTGTCCATGGCCCAGCGGAAAAAAGGATAGGGGTTCCCAATGGAGTGACGTTCCAAGGGCCCAGAGCAGGGGCGGAGTGGCCTGTTGGTAAATTGGGGCAGACTGTGCCGTACTACTTTGCGAACAACAGGCTCACTCTTGTGGCGACGGTGTCCATCCACGAGGTGCCGAAGGAGGACAGCAGCCCCATTCCTTTGATTGGCGTGAGGATGAATGACACCAAAGGCACGGTGCTTTTTGGTCTGTCGCACACCCATGACAGGAAGTGGCTGGCCATAGCGGAGGATGCTGGTGGCGTGGAGGATCTTTTTGGGTGGGAGCCACACACAACGTATCAGGCGGTACTGCGAATGACTCTTGATGAATGGACTGCCTTTGTGGATCAGAGGGAAATTGACCGCAAGAGCTATAATGAGGATCTGTTCGACTCGCACAGGATCTCACACTTCTACATCGGTGGGGACAGTAATGACCAAAGTGCAACGGGCGGCCACGTGACGGTGACCAACGTCATGCTGTGCAACGAGGAACTTTTGGGGAATGAGCTGTATGAACTCAATGCCAGCAAGGTCACTATTCCATCACTGGGTGTCGAGGAACATCCCACAGGACAGGTGACCAGCACGGAAGTTTCGGTTGTTCCCGAGTCAAAGAGTGAAGAAATCACCGCCAGCTATGCGAAATTGAGTGAGGATGATCCTGAAAAACAAGAGGAAGAAACGGCGTCGATGATCCGGTGCCTGCAGCGCCCCCTTCCACGGTTGACGCGGGATCATCTGTTTCTGAGCCTGCCATCGCAGCGGAGAGCGCAGGAATGACCGTCCAGAGGACAATGCCCAGTTTCACCAGGGCAAAACGGCCCACCAAGACACGACGAATGAAGAGAATAAATCGATGCAACGGAGTTCGGACCTGCAGCCACAAGACCCACAGCCAGCGGAATTAACGGAGGTTACCGATGTTGAAATGTCCTCTGGAAGTTATGATGAAGAAATGCCAGAGGAGGAGGGAGAAGCGGATGGCAGGAGTGGCGGATCAACGTCTTCAGTGGGTGCATCATCGGATATGGATACGGCCACCGAAACAGTTGACAGTGAGCACCAAGTGCAACAAAGCACTGAGCTTTCCACTGAAAATGAAGGCCTGCGGTCCACTGGAACCGGAACCACCGGCGCGGAGCAAAGCCTCAGCCTCGAGGTGAGGGACGGAAGTTCCGAGAGAACAATGGGCTCAGACAGCAGCCTCACTCCTTCAGGGATTGACGCCGAACCGACATCCGCGGAGGACACCGACGACGTCTCTCTGACTGAAGGAACCAAATTTTCTTTTGAATACGGCAAGGAGGTGCCACAGACGGTCGACGCCAAACCGGAGAATACAAACACCACGCCTGGAGGCGAAGGGATCCCCTCAACAAAAGGCGCGGCACGACACTCGGACAACGACACCTTCAGCGGGGAAATTGCGGACTTGCTGTCCATGGGTCTGAACCGTGACAGCACCGTGCATGTGTGTGTATTTCGGGTGTTGTTGCTGCTTCTTCTGCTGGGGCTGTGGGGCATTGTGGCTCTTTGAGGAGTGATTGGCTGCCGCGTGGGACACTTTCGCCCTCCCTTCACCGACACACACACACCGCTGGGAATAAATTTTGCTACGCAGAGAACAATTTCTTTTCATTTTTTAAATTGTTTTCCTATCTTGCTTGTTGCCTTGGGGCAGCCACCATGGACTTTTTTCTTTTCTACTCTTCCCTCTTTTAATTGTTTCTGCTGCACTCTTCCTGCGAGGGGTGCCGTGTGTTTCCCGCCCAACTGCTCCACTCGCACACCCACCGACACGCTCACGACGACGGCCCTGTGCGCCTCGCCTGCTGCACGCATGAGGAGGGGCTGCGACGAACGGCGCGCTGAGGGAGCCGTGACGTGTGGGCGTGCGACGAGGGCCTGTGGGGCGGAGCACACATTTCTTCCCTCTTGTTTTGTTTTCTTAGCGGCCAGGGCGGGCAGACACCCGCAGCGCCACACACACAGCCACACCCTGCCGCTTTTAAAAAGTAATTTTGCTTGCTCTCTTTGACTTTCTCACTGTTTTTTTTTGTTTATTTCATGCGCTGTCGCACCCTTCGGTGTCGGCCTCGTGAGTATTTCTCTCCCCTCCGATGATTTCTTTTTTTTTTTTGCTGCGCTCACTCTCCCGATGGAGTGACGCGACTCCCGTCGTGTCTGCGTGCTTCTCTCAGTCCCCACACACACACGAGTGACTGTGCGCTGCGGGCCGCACTCGCACGCCGATGGGAGGGCTGAGGGGAGCAGCAACACGCAGATGACCGCATGAAATATAAACGATGCGCGAACACACGGAGGTCAGACGGTTGAAAGACACGCAACCATCTTTTCAATTTTGTTTTGAGGGCAAAATATATACAGACTGTTCGGTGGGCGCACACGGCAGCTAGGCGAATTTATTATTATTATTATTATTACTTTTTTCCTTTTTTCTTATTTTTAAATTTGTGTGGAACAGTAACAGAGGACGCTATTTTTTTTTTTTTAAATGACGGGGTTTATATAAGAAGGGGGTGGCTAGGGAAAGTTTTCTTTTGTTTTGAATAAATCTTCTGTGGTTTGCCGCTGGTCGGGCTGCAGTGCAATCCTGAGTTTGAGCAGCCCTTCCATTCTTCTTTCTTTGGGCATGCGCCTCTGCTGTGCATTTGTGTTTGTGCGTCTCTTCAGATACTTTGTTTTTTTTTCTGTCTTCTTTCCTTTTTGCGTGGCAGTGGGCACACACAACCACACGCGCAGGACACACACATTGCAGTGCAGGTGGATTCTTCTTTTGTACTCGGTGCTGGGAGTTGCGTGTGGCTGCTGCTTCCCCGTTGTGTTGGTGGGGGAGGAGGCGCGTGACGGCGCCCGGTGGAGAGAGAAGGCACCGACCGCTGCTGACGGCGACGGTCTTGGCTGCAGGTAATCTGACGGGATGGCGTGACTGGTGTCACAGTTAACCGAGATGGATGAGGACCGCACCGCATCTCTTTTTCGTCTCATCATCCTCTCAGTCCACGGCAGACACACACACGCAAAGTGCGGCGGCGGCGCGACCACCATCCGTACGGCTGCGAGCCAATCGGACTGTGCAGTTGATGTGGATCCTTTTTCCCCGTGACTGCGTACAGCCGCCGTGCTCCTCCATTCTTCTTTTTCTTCCTGTGTATGCCGTGCGCGTATGAGTTCGCTGTTTCTTGTGCAGTGCCGACTCATTGGTCACACCAGCGACACCAGTGGTCGTGTTTGTTTTTGCCGGGACCCTGTTCCCTGGGACGACGGCTGTGTGGGGCTGCGCGGGCGGTGCGAGGGTGATGGTGCTACTGAATTGATTGCGTCTGCGCGGTTTCCTGTTGGCGTTTGTACTGTGTTTTGGATTTTTTGTGGCCGGATGCTTCTGCGTGCCACTGTGTTTGGTTACTGTGGTTGCTTCCTTTTATTCCCTTTCTGACCGCGCAGTTAGAGATACTTTGGCTTCACCAGCACAACTATCGTTTCAGGGTGTTAGGGATTACTCGCAGTATTAGGTTTAGAATTAGTGGGATAACGACCTATCGGAATCGTGTATCTGGATTTGCCATTTGTAGAAGGGGATTTGCTGGGCAGGAGGAATGGTCGACGGGGCGACTGCGACGCACCACGACAGCCCTGCTGATACGTGTTTGGGTTTGTGGATGCAGTCTGCGGTGGGTGCGTGTCCGCGCAGCCGTCACCGTGTGCGGTGCAGGGCCATTGCGGCTGTGCGTGTGGCGCTGCTTGTGGCGTTGGCGCTGGTTGCGGCGGCGGCGTGGATGCCCGCGGCGCGTGCGGTGGTGTTGCGACTGCGGGGCGGCACGGTGGACAGAGCCATCACGGTGGGCCGCGCCGTGGACACGGTGCTGATGGACGGCGTGTACATCACGAACGGCGTGGCTGTGGTGTTTGACGTTGCGGCGATGCTCCCCGGCCCTTTGCGCATCGAACTGAGGAACTGCGTGTGCGACGGCGGTGCGCAGATCTACGTGCGGGGCTACAGCGGCGAGCCGGCGAGTGACCGGAGCCTGGAGGTGAGCGTGAGCGGGTTGTCCGGGAGCTACTG
>NW_918866.1:0-6111 GCF_000209065.1 Trypanosoma cruzi
TTGCTTTGCGGCACAAGGCCACCAGATCTCAGCGGTAAGGACCTGATCACTCAGGAAGTTCTACACCGTCAGGAACTGGTTCACCTCGCAAGGGCAAGGTGCGGGGAATCTGAGCTCTGGGGCCGACTATACTGGGCCGTGAGAGATTGCACGAACCAATGCCGATTCTGCAACATCCCACCGGAACAGTCTGCATATATGCGCTCTAACAACGATCCAACTGCACCGGGGACGGACACTGTTCCCCCGTCGGCGAGGGAGGAAGACTTCTCTCCAGTAAGCAGACGGACCCTCACACGCCGTCGGAAGGAGAAATGTCCGCACTGTGATTCCACATTGACGGGATTCTCGGGTCTCGTCAGTCACTGTCGGTCATTTCTTCCGGAACATCCTCCACCGCTTCCCGAGCTCAAATGTGATTTCTGTGACATGGTTTTCCCCACACGGAGAAGCACCGCACCGCACAGAAGTCGCTGCGCACACAACCCAGACGCCACACGGCATCGAAACAGCAGTGCCAGGAGGCGATCTCTGCTGCCGCAGGATCAGCCAGCTTCCACAAGCACGCCAATCGGCCCGCAGGAAACCTTGCACCATCTGCTTCTAGAATGTCCAGGCACCTTGGCTGGGCGTCAACGGCTGGGCATTGAACAGGACCTTCGCCTCGGAGAGTTCTCTCAATGGCAGTTGCTTCACAGCAGGAAACTTTTGTCGTTGCTCGACCACCTCTTCGGCACTCAGATGGCACTGTATAGCTAGACGCGCTGGTAAGAGTAGAAGAAAAAAAAAAAACAAGCGCTAAACGCTACTGTGAAATTCGAAGGCACTGAAAGGACCAACAGCACACACACCGCCCACGCACACATATTTGTATGCTCTCATGTGTTGCTGCAGTGAAGGCACCCCGCACCCAATACCGTCGATCCGAGTCCCGCACCATCACGGAGAGCAACACGTCCGAGACGAGGCCTGAGTTTGCCTTTGTTCGGAACACAAAAGTGGCTCCGACACCACCCGAAAAAAGGTCCACGCCTGTCACCGAGCCGAAGGAGGATCCCATTGATGATGCGATGAGTGGTTCAATAAATGTTGAGTTACTGCAGGGAGTCGATCTATTTGTGCCGCAGACGACGCTGGTGCAGTCGAAGGATGGGATTGTTCCAGTTACGACGAGGGATTCGTTTGCCTCACCCTCTCCTGTCAGTGCTGGTGGAGTAATTGCTGCTTTCGCCGAGGGTCACACGGATGCCGAATATCAAGGTGGTCAATTAAGTAGGCTCTTTTCTTCTGATGTTCTTGCGAGGTGCATTGACTCTGCGTGGGATTGGTCCACTGTTGTTGGTGAGGTCAATGAAGGATGCATGGAGGGCACACACTGTGCTTGGTGCAGCGGAGGGAAAGGAGAGTTTGGGTGTTGTGCTCCGCCGCACAACAACTACGAAGGGCCACGGAGTGTTTCCTCTTGCGGGAGGCTCTGATGTGTCCTACGAAGGTGTGTGTTGGAGAGAGGGCGGCTTGGAGCTGAAACTGGTTGTGGGCGATGTCACGAATCCCACGGGTGGCAAGCAGAGTGGACGGATCGAATGGGGCGACCCCAAACCACTCTCGAAACGGATCTCTTCTGCTTCTCACGAGGGTGACTGGACGGAGTTCATTGCTTCTGGTGGCGCAGGTGTTGTGATGGAGGATGGCACGTTTGTGTTTCCTCTGATGACGAAGGATGAGGCAGAATACGTTTGCTCCATGATCATTTACTCGACGGACAGCGGCAGTGCCTGGGCGCTCTCTGAGGACATTTCCCCTGCGGAATGCCTTAACCCCCGCATCACCGAGTGGGAGGGATCACTTCTCATGATTGTTGACTGCGAGAATGGCCGGAGGGTGTACGGGTCGCGTGGCATGGGGACAGCGTGGACGGAGGCCATCGGGGCACTCTCAGCCGTGTGGGTCAACGCACGATCAGGAGTCTCGCAGAAGGAAGCCTGCGTGTGGATGCCCTCATCACCGCGACCATTGAGGAAAGGAAGGAGGGTCATGCTGTGCACTCAGAGAGGGCATGCCTCGGGGAAGAAAAGGGCCACTGCGCTCCACCTTTGGGTCACGGACAGCAACCGCACGTTTTCTTTTGGACCGGTTGCCGTGGACAATGCTGCGGATTGGTGCTCGCCAGCACCCTGCTGCACTCGGATGGCAGTTTGCATCTTTTACAAGCGAGGGGCAACGGTGAATGCCGTGTCATCTCACTTTCCCGCCTGACGGAGGAACTGAGTGCAATCAATTCCGTCCTCAGTACCTGGGCGCAAAAGGACATTTTCTTCTCCAGCTTGTCTACACCCACGGCGTGTCTGGTGGCAGTGATTTGTCCGATGTGGCCAGTGATGACACGTGGAACGACGAGTGCCGTTGCCTGCATGCGGCAGTGACGGAACGCAGTGAAGGACAGCGATGGGTTACAATTGACGGGACTTGAGTCCAGGGCAATATGGCCTGTGAACACTCGGAGTGATAAAGTGCGTCATGTATTTTTGAGCCACCACTTCACACTTGTGGCGTCGGTGAGCATAGAAGAGACTCCGACTGGGAACACGCCTCTACTGACTGCGGTGCTGGCGCACACTGCGTCCAATCATACTATGGGACTGTCGTGCAGCCACAATAAGAAGTGGGAGACGGCGTTCGAAGGCAAGACAACAACACGGAGCAGCAATCGGGAGCCGAGGAAAGAATACCAAGTGGGACTCATGCTGCAATGCAACAAGACCTCTGTGCACATTGATGGTCGGTCGCTGGGAGAGGAAGAGGTGCTGTTAGCAGGCGAGAGGCCACCTGAGGTACTGAGGGTTCGCTTTGGTGCGTGCGGTGGGCACGAATCTCGTTTGACGGTGACGGACGTCTTTCTGTACAGCCGCCCACTGAATTCCACTGCGATGCGTGCACTCAAGGACAGCGTCCCCGCTCCGACGAGAGAAGCGGCTCCGACACCGCCCGAGAGGATTCGAGTGGTTGACAGCGTCAGTGAGCACGTTGCTGGGGATATTACCGAAGGGAAATGAATGGGCGCGACGCCCCTGGAAACGAATCCCTACTACAAACAGTCACCTCACAGGGTGTGGAGCGGCTTGAGTCCCGACGACCGCCTCGCCTCTCTCAACGAAGTGAAATTGACACTGCGTGATTTAGGCGGTAACAACACCGTGCGTGAGTGACTGTCTTGTGTGTTGCTGCTTCTAATGGGATTGTGTTTGGGTGGTGGCAGACTTCTGAGCCACAGAGTGTGGATCCGCGGCTTCTCACCTAGAATACATGCCGCATTGCCCGCGCTTTTTTACTTATCTTTTATTTCTTCAATGTTTTTACTTTTAAATGTCTTTTTAATGCAGTTCAGATGTAGTAATAAGTACTGTTGTTTTTCCTTTACGTAATGTCCGGCTGATGCACACTGTAATGAGCGAAGTGTTTCCCGCTCTTGCTTGCTTTTCTTTTTGCCCACACGTTGTGCCGGCCCTGCGGCTGTGGAGTCCCACGGACTGCACGGAACGAGGATTGGAAGAACAGGCCGGATGCCGCGTGAAATGTTGGGGATGTTGTGTGGGCTGGTGAAATAATAATGCAATCTGTTTTTATTCTTTTAATTTCCCTTTTCCTTCTTGGTGCGGGCAATATGTATATACACAAACACACAGTCGTATTGTTGTGGTCGACAAATGAAATAAAAGTCCTGCAAAATCAATTTTTCCATTAATTTGTTGCTTTTGGGAGTCATGCCGGACTCTCGTCTTTTTTATTGTTTCTTTCATCCCTGCGGCTTGTTTCTGTAGTTACCGTATCTGCTGTCACTTTGCGTCTCTGCTTCCTGTTGAGTGTCCCTTTGCTGGCTGTGCTGTTGACATGCCTCATTTTTTCTTTCCTGCTAGAGGCACTGATAGTCCGCGACGACGATTGTTTGTGTTCCCCATTGCGATGGCACGAGGGTGACTGGGCGCCGGCCTGCTGAGTGCACTCGGAGGAGAGCGGACTGTGTGCGCCGTGCCTCACTGTGAGTGTGGGACGCCACTAGCCGTGCGGAGAGAAGTAAATGGCTGTGCGGTATTTAATTCCAATGTGTCGGGGAAGGGAGAAGTGAAGGACAGCGCCGTGGAGTTGGATGCGTCCCGTCCCTCTCGTTGCCGCCGTGTGTGTGCTGTGCGCATGGCACTACCTTGCGGTGCGGCGTGGATGGCGTTGCTTTTTCGTGCCCTCGTATGTTTGTTGGGTTTCTCCATTCCATGACACCGCTCTTGTGTGTGGGACAGTGAATGGAGTGGAGATGTATGAGGGTGGCCGTTGTTTCCGCACATTTGCTTCTTCCACACACGTGGCACCACTCGGCAGTCTCTTGCAGCACCCAAGCCGTGGATTGGGAGGATGTGAAAGTCCGCTTCAATTACAAGGACGAAAAGATGCGGCGCATGACGGCCAACCTGGTCCGCGTGTGGTCGCAGTGCATGGAGCACGTGCGCCAGTACTTGTTGGGCGTTGCGCTCATGATTGTGGAGGAGAGGCGGCACGACATTGTTGCGCTGTGTGTGTTGCGCGGCCGTGGCATGCCGGCGATTGTGAGGGACGTGGAGGACACGGAGCTGCTGGACTGAGGGAGGTGGCGTACGTTGTGGCGCAGCGGGAGCGCATGACGGCTGCGTGTGGTGGAGGGGCGCGTTTTGAAGTGAGCGTGGCGTGCCTGTGAGGGACTGAGAGGGAGTAACAGCAACAGTGACTGTGGGAGTGTGAGGAACGGTGCAAGGCGAGGAGCGCTCCTCTTTTGTTTTGATTGTTGGTGAACCGCACCTAACTAATTGTTGTTGTGCGTGACTCTCATTGCTGGATGGGACGGTGCGTGGTGTAGCGGCCGTGACTCTTTTTTTGCTTTCACTCTGCATTGACGTGTTGTTAGTTTGTGCTGAAGGCTGCACGCAAGTGACAGGAGTGATGGCGATGATGATGGCTGGCCGTGTGCTGCTGGTGTGTGCCCTCTGCGTGCTGTGGTGCGGTGCCGGCGGAGGTTGTGAAGAAGGGGAGGTTGCAGTTGTTGCCGGTAGTCCTGGGAATGTTAGTGTAGTGACACCGAATTCACAACTTGAATTGCCACTACTGGAAGGTCAGGCATCAAATATACAATCACCAAAAGTTGGAAAAGAACTTCCCACTGTTGCGGGAGTATCTTCGGAAATAACTGAAAAAAATAATGCAGGAGGAGGAGGAGGAGAAAATGAAGAACTTCAAGAACGCCAACGACAAGGCCAAGCTGGTGGAATACGTCATGATGGACAAGATGGAGCACACAAAGAGGAGGATCGGCAAGAAGAACAAGAGGAAACTAAGAAAAAAAGAGTAAAAGACCAAAACAGCCATGAAAGCGATCCAGTGAAATTGGCAGAGTTGCCTTTAAACCAAATAAAAGACTCACCGTCACATTCATCGAATGATGTTGAAAAGAGCGACAAAAAGATATCCGGAATTGCCACTCCACTAGGAAATGGAGATCAACTGCAAGATGCATTGCGTCCGTTGCCGAATGCATCAACAACACTTTCAACGGAGGAAAATACATCATTTTATTCTACTGGCAGCGGTGGTGATGACAACAGTCACGAGAAAAATAATGACGCGAATAATGCCCCACAGTCTTCTTCCACCGGAATAGAACAACAAGACACGGAACCTCATGGGAAAAGTATTACTTTCACAGACAGCGGGGAAGCATCAAAATTGCCAGTCACAACCGTCACCAAAACAAGCGATACGGTGGCAGCTGGCGGCACTCCCTCAGCAGCCATGGCCTTGCAGCATAACACTGGAATGGAGGACATTCCGGCCACCCCTGATTCGAGCCAACCATCCACTGGAGGCGCAGAACAACCCAGTGCGACTCCCGATCGTGAAGAGGCATCAGACAGCACAGAGAATGGGATCTCTCAGAGTGCAGGATCAGCAACAGAAGCAATGACGACAGCCAAAACAAATGATACGACGACGCCTGTCGACAGTGACAGCAGCACCGCGGTCTCCCACACCACCTCCTCTCTTTTGCTTCTTCTTCATGCGGCTGCGGCTGCGGTGGTGGCCGCGTGAGAG
>NW_918867.1:0-6111 GCF_000209065.1 Trypanosoma cruzi
TCGGCAGCCCAACCAGCGTCATGGGTTTGAGTCCACAAAGAAAAAGCCGTCCACCAGCGGAAAATTCTCGACCTCCGGTATGTACAGCAGCCGGTGGTTTATACAAGTCTTCTTGTCAATGTGTTCCGCCGACGGCAAAAAATAGTGGCTGGTGGGGCCCTCCTGTGAGCGCACGTCCGGCGCACAGCGGTGTGAGTGAAGTCGTGTTGGTGGCCTCAGCTCCTTCAGTTTACGTCTTATTGCAGCCATGAAGGCCACATTCAAAAATGCAAACATGGCACACTTCCCAAAATTTGCGTGCATGAGACAATCCCTGATCCTCGATACAAATAAGTTAAACTCAGCCTGCGTCATTAACTCTGCCAACTTGCACAGTATTTTACTTGCGAGGTGGTCAGTTATCGGTGCATTGAAAGGCGACTCGCCATTGCGCTCTCCTCGTACTCGGACAATCCTCGCAAGATATTCAAGCACCTTATTACCCTCCCACAGTTTGGAAGTTCCAAAAACAAAGTAACGCGGGATTCCCCAATGGGGCGTCCCATCCACAAAGCTCTGGCAGGGGTAAATCCAATATTTATAACCTTTCTCATCAAAGATGTAGCGAAGAATCGGTCCCAGTTTGTGCATGTGACCCTTCACCTCTCGCCAGTATTCCGCTTGCTGCTGCGGAGGCTGATTGCGCTTCTTCCAAACGCACATTGCCTTCACGTCGCTCTCATCGGGGCAATTCATTATGATTCGTACGGCTCTCTTTTCGTTCGCCCAGCTTATGTAACTTGTTGTCTCTGGCGTTGCCACCAAAAGCATGCCCCACCCTTCGGGAGGCAAACAAGGAGACGGAATACCTAACCTGCCTCCCACGTCGTAGATAATATACCCCTTCATCCCGCGCCGAGACAGGTCCTTCACAGCTTTTATCATCATGGACATATCCATGTAACTTGTCACCGTCTCGGTGGTCTTGTTAAACACGTAAGTCGTGCTTCCACCAACAAGGCACGCAACCACAGGGAGTAGCTCCGCATCGTAGTGCAGCAGCTGGTAGAGGAGGTACGAGCCGGCAGCCATCGACTTCCCGATACCGGGCGTCCCAATCAACACACGCGGATGAGGCGTAAAGTGGTCCTCAGGACGACTGCTGAACAACTCGGTGAGATCGCCCTTGACGATCTGCCACACTCGATCCACCTCACAGTTCACATAGCAGTCGGTATTTGCATCCCTGCACGGGTGCGGCCATGCCTTGTCCGAGGTAAGCACCATCAGCCTGAGGCGTGGTGCACCGGATTGCAACACACCGTCATCCTTTTCGAGGGTTCGGCCAACTGCCTTGTAATTCCATGACTGCGGTGGTTTCCCCTCCTTCACCTCCATTCCCGTCCCCTCGCCGCCAGGAACTTCCATGACATGATGCCACCTCGCATTGTACACAGACTCGTAGTCTTCCCACGGCCTGTATCCTTCCACCCGACTGTCAAGAGCCCACATTAATCGCCGCACCTTCTCCACTCTTATCTGAGTCGCAGCGGGTTGATCTGTGTTACCCTCAGACTCCGGCCTCGCTCTCCTCCGAATATCTCCCTGCGGCACAGCAGACGCTTGATTTCCAGGCATTGCTTCCTTCTGTTCTTTTAGTTGGATTGAGTTAAAGCTGAACACTAACCACCAAACAGGAGGAGAATAAGAGAGAGATGGGGTAACTAGGCACAGAAATGACGGGCAGCCACAACAAAAAAACCATCCACACAGTATTCGATGCACACCACATGCACAAGGACCACAACAACGACGGAAAGTGGGTGCCATCCA
The DNA here is from genome assembly GCF_000209065.1 of Trypanosoma cruzi. Lineage (NCBI taxonomy): Eukaryota > Euglenozoa > Kinetoplastea > Trypanosomatida > Trypanosomatidae > Trypanosoma > Trypanosoma cruzi. The sequence goes on from NW_918867.1 coordinate 1,813, forward strand.
CCCAGCACAGTGTTGGTGAGAGCCAACAATAACAACGTGGTGGGCGCGGAGGGTTCGCTCACGCACCCCGCTCGCCACGGTCCCGCACCCCTGTGGCACCGCCGACACCGCACACACTCTGCGAGAGGACGTGCGCATATCGTCACGGACACACACACAAAAGTGGGAAGAGAATTTGGTGCAGCCACGGCCACACGCAGACACCCCAAATCACACACGCCACAACAGCGGTGCATCATGGTAAGTTTCAACACAACAAAAAGGAAGGCAATTACATGCTTTATGAAAAATCCCCGAAATTCGCACAGCACAAAAGAGCCATGACACTCCCTTTCTTACTGCATTCGCCGTTCATATTCCCAATGCGTAACCCTGCAGATGTTGCCCCGCCATCGTGAAAACAACTGCCTCGTTGTGGTGTCATCGCGCAGCCATCCGCCTGGGTGGGAAAAAGAGTAAAAACAGGCGTCCGTCCACCTGAAAGGAAGAGGGACTCAGCCGCAGTGTCCTCCACGACGCAAACACTCCGCGGCCAGTGCCCGGTGTCGTGTGAGGACTCCGCGAGGGGGTTGTGGGCACGCCACTGTGCCACACGGATTGCCCCCTCGGAACGCAACAGCAGGTGTGTTCCCTTCCAGTCGCACTCGTGGCGGTGGTGGCATCCGCTGCCTCGCTGCGTGCTGGTGGCGTCGAATACAATCCTGCAGAGAGTGAGAGAGAGGGTGCCCGACAGGAGCGGCGCTGGGTTGGTAGGGCAATGCCCTCCGCGGCGAGACACCCAGTGCGACTCTTGACCACCGCGCTCACGCACCTCCTTCCGCTCCTCTCCCTCTCCATCCGGCAATCGCACAGCCGCCGGCACATTGTCCCCGAAACAATACACAAGTAAAAGCGTGGCAGCATATTTCCCGAGAAAACAGAGTGACTGCCACACGCTGCGGCCATCGTGCCGAAAGGTGAGCCATCGGACAACTTTGTTTTGGGGCCACGCACCCCCGCAGGGATCACCCACAGCAACGCACAAGGGTGCAGTAAAAAAAGTTCCTCCACCGTCACCGCCATCGCACATCTACAGAAGAGACACAAGCGCGCAAAAAGGGCCAACTCCCGCGCGAACGCACAATCACGTACACCAACGGCCGAAAAGAATCGTCTCTCACCTCGTGCACCATCGATGTACCGGGCGGTGCTGCATTTCAAAGCAACTGTGCTACGCGCGGTGCGCTGCACACAGAATAGAGGAGAACCGCAGTATTGCCCTCTCCCGGTGCCTCTCCCTTCTTCATGTCCACGGAAAAAGGCGGCAACCGACTGCCGGAGGAGAAATGATAGACGATCGTCCGTGGACACCGCAATATTTTGTGCGTCTTGTGCGTGTGGCTGTGTGTGTCTGCATTTACGCAAAAAAAACAAAAAATAAAAGAGAAAAGCATGCCAGGAGACACAACACACACACGGCAGAGGTGCAGGGGGATGAAGGAAGAAGAGAACTGGTGAAACTCGTGACCGCACCAGAGCTCCAGCGGTGGCAAAACACAAGAAATGCGCCAAAATAAAAATGTTATTCTTTTCCCATTACGCTTTCTGAAAGGAAAAAAGATAAGTTCGTTTTGGCCGCCCTAACCCCAGTGCCCACAAGCCATTTATATTCCACTGGTGCACTCCCGGCGCGCCTCTGTAATTCCCATGCCAGTTTTATTTCATTCTCTTTTTTTTCACCACCACCACCGGCGTAGCAGGCAGTGCCGAGAGCGTCGGCGGTCGGCGGACAGAAACAAAAGGAAGATCCCGCTCCGCTCAAGGGGTTCTACCAAATATAAGGAGACAGAAGAAAGGACAGGAAAGGGGCACCACACCACAACAAGTAAAATAAATAAATAAATGGAACAAACATTCGTCTGCGCCGCTGGCTGAATCCTGAAATAAATTAAATAAAATAGGACGGAAGAAAAGAAGGGGGCAATAGAGAGACAGTGCCCTCGCCATACCCCCGATGCTTATTCCATGCATGCGTACAGATATATATTTGGACCGCCACCATCGCGACACGCCGCACTCTATTCAAGCTGGAGATATTTCTTAATTACGACGTGGCAGAACTAAAAATCCTCCAGCCACAAGACCCCGCCGCAAGCGGCGGGAGTCAAAAGAGAGTGGATGGGAAGTTAATAATAAAAATATAAAATATAAAATAAAAATAAAAATAAAGCAAGCGTTCGTCTGTGCCGCTGGCACTTTCTTCACTCCTTCCATCGCGGTCAGCCAAAGATACAAAATATAGGAAAGAATCGTACAGTAACACCTTCGTCTTATCAGGATATATTAAATTGGGTGGCCAGCCTTCCTCGCCAACACTCTTTCCCCACGCTCGCAGAAAAATAGTCGTCTTTGTTAAAATACAAAATAATATTCCTCTGGGCTGCTGCCCGAATCCTGCAGCTATCGATAATAGAAAACAAACCAGATAGTAATAAGAATGGATTTACCATATCCTCAAAGTTTAACACCAAGTAATTACATATATATATATACATGCATTTATCATCCATTAGCCGCAATTGTGGCCCATTCACTCTATTCGGATGGGATATTTATTTATTTATTTCTTAATTACTTACGAAGTGGCAGAACTAAAAAATACTCCAGCCACAAGACCCCGCCGCAAGCGGCGGGAGTCAAAAGAGAGTGGATGGGAAGTTAATAATAAAAATATGAAATATAAAATATAAAATTAAAATAAAATAATTAAATTCGTGTAGACGTTATTAGTTCCCTGATTCCTAAAGTCGCAGTCAGCCAAACAATTATAAGGTAGGGAAACAATGTCATACAGAGTGCGCCTCATCAGGATATATATTTTATTAGATGGCCAGCTTACCCCTTAACCATTCCCTTCACAAGGTTCTAATAAAAATAAGGAATAAAAAATTACAAAAAGTGTGTCCACGCGAAACGACAATTACTTCGGAGGGTGCGTGGAAAGACACATATTGCTCCCCGCTGCAGGCAGGAAGTCCTCGTTGCGGCTTCTCAGTAAAGGACCGCAATGCCGCACAGCCCCAGCAGCAGCAGCACGAGCACCCGTGACACGCCCCCACGCATGGAGCCGTCACCGCCTTTCCTGAGCGTTTTCAGTTTATCCTCGCTCAGTCGGCGGTTGTACAGAAAGACGTTCGTCACCGTCACATCGCCGCCGCGGCCTCTTTCGTCGCCCCCAATTTGGAAGTGCGAGACTTCGAACATTCGTTCCTTACTTGTTGGTATCGTCTCCGAGCTCCCCACAAGCTCACCATTCACGTAAACAGAGCCCTCATTCTCCGATAGCATCAGTACCACCTGGTATCTTTTCCCCGTCTCCCAAGTGCTGCTCTGTGTTGTTGTTTTGCCTTTGAACACTGTCTCCCACTTACCCCCCGTGTTGTACGACACCCCAATAAGGACCTGACTGACGGCTTTGTCCAGCACCGCACCCAGCAGAGGATTGCTGCTGCCACCTGTTTTTAGCTCGTTGATGAACACCGTCGCCACAAGAGTAAATCTTTTATTCGCAAAGGTGTACGGCCCATTATCCTTCCGACTGTTTACGGGCCATTTTGCCCCGGATCCATGCCCCGGGAATTTAAATCCATCTTGGACTTTCACTCCATTCGTCACCGTTGCATTCACGCAAAGGTATTCGTCCATCCATTTTGGGCCGATGGCTGTATTGGACAAGAATCCAACCAGTCCATCCGTGGGTGTATGCGACATGGAGAAGAAGGCGTCCATTCGTTCCCAGGTCCTCACGAGAGACTTGATAATCTCCAGCTCCTCCGTCAGGCGGGAAAAATATATTGTGCTGATCGTTGCAGTACCCCTCGCCTCTGCAAGGTGCAACGCATCACCTGAGTACAGCAGGGTGTTGGCAGTCGCCTTATTCTCCTTATCGTCCACAGAAAGCCGTCCAGTATGAAACGTGCGGTTGCCGTCCGTCGCCCAAAGATAGAACGCATTGGGTAAACCACGCTCCCCCGGAGGGTACCTCCCCTTCTGAGTGTACAGAATTAAATTATTTCCCCCAATGATCGCAGTAATGATGGATCCCAAAAGATACCTCTTGCCGTAAGCGTCAGGTGGCGCGTCTGTCGACAGCCATGAGAGTACCCCGACAGCCTCCGTCCACGATTTCCCCATGTCATTCGACTCAAACACCTTGCGGCCAGCCAAACAGTCAGTAACCATGAGAAGTGTCCCATAATCCCATTCGATGATGCGGGGGCCAAAGCAGTCCACAGGAGAAACGCCCTTTGGGACCACCCA
>NW_918869.1:0-6116 GCF_000209065.1 Trypanosoma cruzi
CGGGTACGACGGCACCGACAAAAGCTTGCCGCTGATGCTGTTGCCGCGCACCGACAGCCACGAACCGGACGCAAACGACGCCGACCCCCGCAGCACCAGCAGCGCGCCATCGGTCAGCGCACCGGCGTTATCGTTCACTACGACGGCGGATGCGTTGGCCGCCACCCCGCTCTCGAACACCAACCCGTGCGCAGCGTACACCTGGCTCCCAGACACGCGCAGCACAGCACCCCCCGACGCAACCACGCGCGCACTCGCGTACAACGCATATTCGCCACCGAACACAGCCGCGTCCAGCGCGACACCGCCACCGAAGAGCTCCAGCACCGCGCCGTCCACCAACACCGTCCGCCCACCAGTCATCACGGTCACGAGAGCCACGCCGAACACAACCAGCACGGACCGCACGAGCCGCAGGCCCGACAGCACCAGCACCGGTGCGTACGGCGAGGACCGCGAGCCGGGAAGATACACAAGCGGCGTCGACCTCGCGGCAACCAGCAGGGAGTCCGTCACCGTCAGCACGGGCCCCGCAGGGAACGTGCCGGTCAGCACAAGCGCACCGTTCAGCGCCTCCACATCGCACACCGACAGCTCCACCGGCCCGCTCTCGTCGCTCCCCGCCGCCACCGCACCGCGCAGCGCTCCACCGCCCATCACGTACAGCACAGCGCCGTTCAGCAGCGACACGTTCTGCACAACGATCCGCACGCCGTCCCGCGCCATCCACGGTACGTGGAGCACCGGACTCACGCCGTCCAGCACAACGTGGCGCAGCGTCACCTCGCTCGCGCCGGCAGGCACAACAAACACCGACCGCACCGTCACGCCCTCGCGGACAAACACACTCGACGCAGTGCCCACGGCAGGCGGCAGCGCGGGAGCTCCCACAGGCACGCACGCCTCGCCGTACCCGCCGCTGCCGCACGCGCACACGCACACACCGTTCTTCATGCCCGCCGTCGCAGTCCCGGGCGCGTAGCAGTGCGTGTCCCTGTCGCAGGCGTCGCACCCAACAACGTCGATGCTCCCAGCGTCGCCAAAACCAGCCGCAGCGTACTCCTCCGCCGTCGACAGAACACGTCCACCAGCGTCGTTGCACGCCACCCTCAAATGCGCCCCAGCCGCAAGCGACAGGCTCACCGACAGCATCCGCGGCAGCAGCGCTCGGTTGCGCACAAAGCTCAGCGTGCTCCCAACAGCGGTCACAGCACCAGCAGCGTAGAGCATCTCCCTCGAGACGCCGTCGTGCACTTTGCCCTTCGCCAGCAGCATCGACCCACCGGCCAGGCTCACCGTCGAATCAAACGCCACCGCGTAGTCCTCCGCCGACGCAAATTCGTTCCGCACAAACGCCACAGCGGAGCCCGACACGCTCACAGCCCCACGCACAGTCACCGCATGCTTGCACAGCAGGAAGTCGCTGTCAACAAACGCCACCACGGAGCCGCCGCTGGCCGCAACGCCGCCCTCCACCGACACACACAGCCCCAGCGCCGTCTGCACCAACAGCCCGTCCACGTACAGCGCACCGCGCGACGACAGCGCCACGCCGCCAACCACCAACACGCCAACAGCCTCACGGAACACAGCCGCCACGTGCGTGCGCGCGATGGTCAGCACACTCCCCGTCAGATTCACCTTGTGCACCACGAGACACGCGGACGCGTCGCCAAGGCCGTAGGCGCCGCGGTACGCAACACGCCTCTCCGCAATCAGCACCGAGTCCACCACAGTGACGCGCGAGCCCGGCGGAAATTGGTTCGCCACCATCACGCCGCCGCCGGAGCGCGACTCAAGCCCGCTGATCAACACATCGACGCGCTCGCCAGCAGGCGGGTCGGACAGCCACCCAACAACGTACAGGCTCGCCCTGCCCAAAAACGTGCAGTTCGCCAGTGTCACGTTACGCACGCTCCCTGACATCGACTCCATGTCCACCACGACATCCGCCGCAAAGGTCACACCAACGTAGCACGCCACCGACGTCCCGAAACCGGCGCTCACCCCCACATCCACACGCACGTCCCGCACGCACCAGTCGGCGCCGTCGGTGCTCGGTGGCTCGGGGACAGCAACGGGCAGGCACGCATCGCCGTGGCCGCCCTCCGCGCAAGTGCAGGCGCAGCCATCACTCGGGGCCGCCGTCGTGTACGCGGGGAAGCACGACGCCAAGAGGGTGCATGGGTCGCTGCAGGTCAGAATGGTGACATTGTACACGGACGGAATAACGTAGTTCGCTTCCTCCTCGCCGTTCACAGTGTTGCACGCAGCCACAATCGCTCCGTTTGTGAGATCGCGGGACTTTTTGAGTATCAGCAGCACTGTCGGCGTGACCGTGCTGGACATGAATCGGTTGCCGGAAACAGACACCGTGGAGTCGCGGAGATTCACTTTGGGGTCAAAGAAAGTAAACGCATACAACGGGGATTCACGGCAGAGGTTGCCGCCCAACTGCAGCCAGGAGTGGTAGTAGATGTTGGCGGCAAAAGTTGAATAAAACACAGCCAAGCTTCCCCGCATCTCGTTGCCCTGAAACACAACCGCTGACCAAGACTCCACATGTAATGCCGACAAAATGTGCATGAAGTACTGCACCGGCCTTGTCACAAGGTTGCCTCGGATCACCACGGCAGAGTTGTTCAGTACACTCAGCGACAAGGACTGGCTAGGCCCTTCAAGATGCATCAGCGTACCGTCTCCGCCAGCCATATGAAACGCGTTGCCCATCACCGCAAACACGGAGCTCCACGAAACCCTCAGCGCAGAATCAACGACGTGGATGGCGCTTGACGATGCCGTCACGCTCTGAAACACATTGCCACTGAGCACCACCGCGGAGTCGTTGCTGATCCACAGCCTATTCATCGCAACACACGACGGCCTCCTAAGGTCCAAGCCCGACCGAGGGATCAGCCTCGTGACCGTGAAGCGGTTCCCGCTGATCGTGATGTTCGTGTGCGGTGGAAACCCACCCTCCGGGCTGAGCAGCGCGTCACGGAACGTGTTGCCGGTGACGACGATGTTCAGCGACCCCACAGCGGCGTACGCGTTGCCCAACAGCACCAGCACGGCACCGTCCCTCCACGTGCATCCATCGAATGTGACATTCACCACGTCGCCCGTCATCGCCCCAATCAGCACCGTCAGGCTCATGCCGCCCCCGCTGAACGTCACGTTACGGTAGCACAGCCACGACAGCCCGCTGCCCACAGCCTGCGCCACCTCGGGGTGCACCATGTCGCTGATGCACTCACCAACCGGTGGCGGTGGCGGTGTGGGCGACGGTGGTGGCGACGGGCCAGCAGGCACAGGCGCCGGGACACACACATCGCCGTGCCCTCCAGCAGCGCACTGGCAATTGCAGTCAATGACCGCCGTCGTCAGCGGAGCGAAGCAGTCGCCCTCCTTCGTGCACTCCCCGCACGCAGCAACCGTCGTCACGTTGGTGATGCCGTTCAGCTCCAGCTCCGCCGCCGTCGTCACCACACGTCCCGCGACCGTCAGGCACCCAGCAACGAACAGGTAGCTGGCCTCTACCAGAGATCGCAGAGGTCCCGACAACCCCGTCGAGCCCATCTTGCAGCCCGTCAGCGTCACCACGCTGCTGCTGTCAATGCTCACAAAGGCACCCAGCAACGAACAGGTAGCTGGCCTCTACCAGAGATCGCAGAGGTCCCGACAACCCCGTCGAGCCCATCTTGCAGCCCGTCAGCGTCACCACGCTGCTGCTGTCAATGCTCACAAAGGCGGAATCCCATACCTTGAAAATCGCTCCCAATCCCACGTCGTTGTCGCGCCAATCCAGCCAGCTTGACTGCTGGACGGTCCACGAGCCTTCTGCAAAGATGGCGTATGAGACGGAACCGCTGTTCCCCACCACGCGCAACACGCTGTGTTCCGACACGCTGAAGTCCTGCTGCTGATACAGGAGGCTTGTCCCGGAGGCCATTCTATTGTTGAGCAGCGCAAAAACAGAGTGGTCACGGACACTGAGGATATTTAATTGGAACAGGTGTGTGTATCCATCGAGGCTGCAGTAACGCGCGTAAAGAGAGCTGCCACCTACCAGCATCAGCGTCCCGGTCGAGTACAAACCAAACCCGCCGCGCCTCGATGCATGCGCCTTGACGTTGCTGACCAACAGCGTCGACGCACTCAGCACGACGTTCCTCAGCATCAATACGCTCAGCGTCTTGCTCACAGTGCCCGGTAAGTCGACCGCGGAAGACTGCACCGCGTCAACCTCCGTGACGGCGATGTCGCAGTGCTGTGGGAGGGCGAGTGCAAAAATAACGACAGAGGACCGCATCACCGTCTGGCTCACGCGGATCAGGACGCCCGCTGACTCGGCCGCCTCAGCACCCCCAACAAACTGCAGCGCGGCACCCTCACGGAACGTGCATCCACTGAGCGTGATGTTGATGGGGAGATGCAGCGGCATACTGTCAAAGGAAAACGTCAACACAGCACCCACGCCGCTGAATGTCACACCCAAGAAGCAGTGGTGCGTCTTCCACATGTTCAGTGTAACTTTCGTCAGCGTCTGGTTCACCACGCAGCTCGTGTCGCCGTCGACGGCTCTCTCCGCCACGGGCGGCACAACCGTGTCGGGCACCTCGAAGGGAAGACACGACGCGCCATGCCATCCGTCCTTGCAGCTGCACGAGCACGAGCCGCGGTCCACCGACTCCGTCCCGGGCATGTAGCACGCCGCATCATCGTTGCATGTGCCACACCCAAACACAACCACTTCCTCCGAAAAATAATCGTCGTACGACACCTCCTCATCGCCCTGCAGGTTGCACCCAACCACAAACTGCGCGGATGACGTCACGACAATGCTCGATGGGAAAATATTGACAAAGGAAGCCCTCGAGTTCACCTGACGGTTGTGTGCAAGCGCCGCGGTAGTGCCGCTGCCCGACAAATAAATTTTATGCTGGGGACGTGGCACAATTAATAAGTAGGCTGCACTCACGTTGTTGCCCTCTACGCGCCACTGCGCACCGCCCTCGAGAGCCACAGAGCCAGAAAAGTAGACCAGCGCGGGATCAAAAAATTCCTTCCTGTAAACGAAGGTGCAGTCCGCCACTCGCAGCAGCCCCGCAGAGCTCACGGTGGCCCTCTTCACAAACCAAACGCCTATAACCGCGTTCATCGTGTTGTTCTCAACGTCAAGGTAGCCGCCGTTCTTCATAAAAACAGCATGAACGCAAACGGCTGATTCCGCACCGTTATTCTCCGTTGCCCTCAGCGTATTTCCCTTCACAATGACCCCGCCACCAACAACAACAGCATTGATGAAATAGACTGCGTGCCTATTCCCCTCAATGTAGTTGTCAAGTAACAGCAGCGTCGAGTTCGCGCCAAGGAAAAATTCCGGAAAGGCAATGGCGTGGCTCGACGTCGACACAAGCGTACTGCCCGCCACCAGTATCTGGGATCCAGTGCCAAAATCACCCCTAAACTCCAAATCACCAGAATCCAGCATCGAGGATGTCACGTTCACGTGCACGCGCACACCACTCCCCCTGACCGACAGGTCCATGAGGACGCACTGCAGCAGCGTGATGTTGAGTGTCTGCTGCGGTACGTCAAAATGTGACAGGTCCAGCACGATCGCGGCAGTGAAGGTCACGTTGACGAAGCACAGACCACGCACACCGGGATCAGGATCGTACACGGAGCTGATGCTGCCACCGTGCACGCAGCAGATCTCCGTGTCGTCCGCATCGGAGAGCGGGAGCGGCCCAAGGCCGTCCGGAACCGCAGCTGGCAGACACGTGCCACCGTAGCCGCCAGCAGCGCACACGCACTCACAGCCGCTGATGCTGCTCGTCCTCGCTGCGAAGCACACGGCGTCCACAGTGCACGCACCGCAGTCCAGCACCCTCACGGGGGCTCCAATATTGAGGTCGACTCCGTAATTCGTCACAGGAGAGCCCCTTGCCTCGTTGCACATGCCGTAGATGATCGGGCGCGTGTCGGATGGTGGTGACCAGTTGCTTGTCATGTGTGCGATGGTTGACGAGTACGAGCCATACGTGAAGTTGTTGTCAAGTATCGACCACACACTCCGATCGTGGACGCACGCCGTTCTCGTTGACCACGTA
>NW_918870.1:0-6117 GCF_000209065.1 Trypanosoma cruzi
AGCAAAAAAAAAAAAAAATCCCAAAAACACGGCGGCAGGGTGTGGCTGTGTGTGTGTGGCGCTGCGGGTGTCTGCCCGCCCTGGCCGCAAAGAAAACAAAACAAGAGGGAAAGAAATGTGTGCTCCGCCCCACAGGCCCTCGTCGCACGCCCACACGTCACGGCTCCCTCAGCGCGCCGTTCGTCGCGGCCCCTCCTCATGCGTGCAGCAGGCGAGGCGCAGAGGGCCGTCGTCATGAGCGTGTCGGTGGGTGTGCGAGTGGAGCAGTTGGGCGGGAAACACACGGCACCCCTCAAAGGAAGAGTGCAGCAAGAAACAATTGAAAAGAGGGAAGAGTAGAAAAGAAAAAAAAAAACCGCCCATAGTGACTGCCCCCAAAAAGCAAAAAAAAAAAAAAAAAAAAAGATGGGATGGCGGATAATAGAAAAAACGGAAATAAAACATTTTTTTTTTTTTTTAAGCAAACAAAAATAATTAAAAACAAACATAAAAAAACATGAGAAATTATACTCCGAACAAAAAAGAAAAACAATTAAAAGCCAAAAAAAAAAAAAAAAACGCCCATGATGGTTGCCCTAAAGCAGAAAAGGAAAAATGGAAAACATTAAAAGAAAAAATTAAAAGAAAACAAAAACAAATTATTCTCCGTGTAGTAAAATTTATTCCTAGCGGTGTGTGTGTTGGTGCAGGAGTTGGGGGTGCAAGTATTCCACACTGAGGCCGCACACTCCTCACGCAGCCACAAACCCCCACAGTCCCAGCAAAAGAAGCAGCGACAGCAGTCCGCTCCCAGCAGGCGCATTGGCTCGCACACCCTCAATACGAGGGATATGACTCCTTTCCGTTCCACCCTCCACCTGTGATCCCGGGCCTCTCTTCGGAACGGGGATCCTGTCCTTGATTGCACGCATCTCAGTGGAATTCAGTGGGCGGTTGTACAGAAAGACGTTCTTCACCGTCACAGGAGAGTGTTGGCCGGCGGCCGTTGGACTGGACTCCTGAACGCACGCACCAAAGCAGAAGTGCACAAGCTCAAGTGACTTCTCATCTGTTAGCAGCACTTCTCCTTCCCCCAGCGACCGACCATCAATGTGCACAGAGGCCTTTTTGCCTTGGAGCATGAGTGCCACTTGGTATTCTTTCTTCGGCTCCCAAGTGCTGCTCCTTGTTGTTTTGTCTTTGAACACCGTCTCCATCTTCTTATCCGCGGTATACAAGATTCCCATGGTATGATTGGACTCAGTGTCCGCCAAAGTCGCAGTCAGTAGAGGAGTTTTCCCACTCGGAACATTTTCGATGCTCACCGTCGCCACAACTGTGAAGTCGTGGCTCAAAAACACATGCCGCAAATTATCACCCCGAGTGTTCACAGGCCATTGTACCCTGGAGTTAGACTCCGTCAGCTGCAACCCCTCTTTGACCTTCGTGGCGTTCGTCACCGTTGCATTCAGGCAAAGGTACTCGTCGTTCCACCTCCCATCACTGGCCGCACCGGACAAAACTGCCACCAGACCCGCCGTGGGTATAGACAAGCTGGAGAAGAAAATGTCCTTTTGCGACCAAGTACTGAGGACGGACTTGATTGTACTCAGTTCATCCGTCAGGCGGGAAAGTGACATGACACTGCCTTCACCATTGTCCCTCTGCTGTAAAAGATGCAGATTGCCACCCGAGTACAGCAGGCTGCTGGCAAGCTCCTCCTTTTCAGCATTGTCCATGCCAACCGGTCCAACATGAAACGAGCGGTTGTTGTCCGTCACCCAAACGTAGAGCGCAGTGGCCTTATTCTCCCCCGAAACGTACCCTCTCTGTGTGTACAACATGACCTTCCTGCCCTCAATGGTCGCGGTGATGAGGGCCTCCACATGCAGGCTTAAATCCTGAGAGGCTCCCGATTGTGACTTGACCCAAATGCCCAATAGCCCCCCGATGGCCTCCGTCCACGATCTCCCCATGTCTCGCGACTCGTACACCCTCTGGCCACTCTCGCAGTCAACAATCATGAGAAGCTTTCCCTCCCACTCGGTGATGCGGGGGTTAACGCATTTCGCAGAAGAAACACTGTTTGAGAGCGCCCAGGTACTGCCGTTGTCCTTCGAATAAATGATCATGGAGTAAACGTCTTCTTCTTCACTCTTCGCCATCAGAGAAAACACAAGCGTGCCATCCTCCATCAAAACACCTGCGCCACCAGAAGCAACAAACCCCGTCAATTTTCTTCCTTGAACAGCTCCAGTGGTCTCGTTCAACGGTGATTGGACTTCGCCCCAATTGATCCATCCACTCTGCTCGCTGTCCGTAGGCTTCCTGACATCACCCACAACTAGTTTCAGTTTCAAGCCGCCATGACTCCAACTCTCATTTACATTGGACGCATCAGAGCTTCCCGCAAGAAGAAACACCTTATTGTCCTTCGTGGTGGTTGTGGGGCGGAGCACAACATCAAAACGCTCCGTTCCATCCGCTTTACCGAGCACGGTGTGTGCCTGCCATGTACTTTTTTTGACCTCAGCAACAAGGGTGGACCAATCCCACGCAGAGTCAATGTACCAAGCAACTGCATCAGAAGAGGGTTCACTTGATGCGTTATTGGATTCTTTGGAGCTCGGGCGACCTTCGGCGAAGGCAGCAATTACGCCACCAGCACTGACAAGAGAGGGTGAAGCAAATGAATTCCACTTCTTTTCCGAATTAACTCCACCTCTCGGCAGCAACACCGTCGTCTGCGGCACAAATAGATCAAATCTCCGTGGCAGCCGCGCATTCACTGAATTCTCACCCGTCGATGCGGCCGCAGCCTCACAGGGGCCGCAGCACATCCACATCACGAGGAGGAGGAGGAGGAGCACCGCGGAATAGAACACACGCCGGGACATGTTGGGCCTCTGCGGCTCACTCTCTCTTCCTTCCCTCCTCCTTCCGCTGGATCCGGTCACGCGGCGACGGTTGTGTGTGTGGGGTGCCTTCACTGCAGCAACACGTGTGAGCATACAAATATGTGTGTGTGGGCGATGTGTGTGTGTGCTGTTGTTGGTCCTTTCTGAGCCTTCAAAGTTCACAGTAGCGAGTAGCGCTTGTTTGCTTTCTTTCCTAGCGTGTCCGTGTGCATGAGGCGGAGAAGAACAACGGCAGCAATACATCAGACACGCCAGCGGGGAGCAGAGCAGAGCACCCACGCAGAGAGCGGGACACAAGACAATCCGGAAGGGACAGCACGGAGGACCATCGCCCACAGAAAAAGGCAGCAACACACACACACACGAGGTGCGAGGAGAGCACCGACCCTCTCGCAGAAACCGCACCCAACAGGTAAAGGCAGGCAGAGAGAAATGAATGGACGCCGTCAGGAGGCACTCACAATCAACATGGCCCGTGAGCATGCGGCCACTCAACGCAGGAACAAAGGAGGAGATGATGACAGGAAAAACAGTAAGAAGCTGCAAAACACAAAAAAAAAAAACGACAGGCGGAAAAAGCACCGCCAACACCCTCGCCCTGGCCGGCAACTCCACACCAGCCCTCACACACACACGCACCATCGCAGTGCCGTCAGTCCGCGGGTGAGAGGATTCGGCCCTCCATACAAAAAACGCACACACTGCCAGCAGCCACACACCGATGGACAAGAACGAGAAGAGACACAGCTCCACTGCCTCCAGTTCAGTCCCACGACCAACGGGATACAGCCACAGCCCCGCAGCCAACACACAGCGCACACGAAGCGAGCAATCTCCCATCCACCCACACGCGGAAGCGGGGCCCTCATCCATCAATGACGCGGCGTCTCACTCCATGCAGCCACACGGAATGCACCATTTCCTCAATAGAACTTATCCTTCGTCCATCCCTTAAAAATGCTTCTGTTAGTGATGGGCCTTAGAACACAACAGAAAAAAATGGAAAATGCAGTGGTACTGCGACACCGCCAGCCACAATGATTCCCTCATACCGGGGCAATTCTCCAATTATGCCTCTTGTGCACACACACAACTAACATACCATATAGAAATCACCCAATTTTTTTCACCAGAAACCAAACAACCCCACTCCCTCCCTAATTTCTTCTGTCACTGTTATGTTCGATAGCTTTGGTCATTTTTGACATCTTTTTGTAACACTGTCACCTGGTGCTGGTGCACCTGCACCGTATGCACACAAAAAAATATCCAAAAATATATAACTCCCACAATATTTCTTTCCCACAAACAAAATTGCCCCTTTCATTCCCTAATTTTTTTTCCTACTTCGACGGTTCTTACACACTTCGGAGTGCTTCGTCTCTTCTAAATCCTCCGGACGATATTGACACTTGGTACGGGCGCACCTCTTCCTTCCAGAATGCCGCTATTTCACGGCCTTCATCGTCGCTCACATTATCGGAATTGTCGACATCACATCTCTGCCAGTCATTCATCGGCGTGCTGTCTGCGCGCTGCACACAAATAATATCCCACGACATGTCTAGGGATAATTCCTCCCAAACATCAAAATACGCCGCCAGACACTCAGTGAACTGCCTCACAGTGCTGGCGGTGGTGTGGTGCCCACCCGCCGTAGCCATCCGCAGCCCAAACAGCGTCTTCCGCGGTGACTTCAAAAAGAAAAAGGGTCCACCAGCGGAAAGCCTGCACCCGCCGGTATGCACAGCAGCCGATGCTTTATATTAGTATTTGTATGGTATTCATTGCAACCACTCCACATAAGACTCGGCGCGGTGCCCTTCAGAATTTGCCGCCAGCACCGCGCACTGTCCTCCACTGCGTGCTGGTGGCCTCAGCTCCTTGAATTCCTCCTCTAATAATGCACCGAAAATCTCCCCAAAACATTAATGCGCGCAATCCAAACTCTCCCATACATTCAGACAAAAGAGTACTCCTCTTCCCCAATACTAGCAACAGAAAAGAAAAATACCTTTCTCACTCATCACGTTTCCCAAAATAGTGCGGTATTCGACGCCCGAGGCAAAAAGATATCGGTGCGTTAAGAAATACCTCGGCACCGACTTCTCCTCTTGCTTGGACAACCCTCACGAGCTTTTGAGACGGATCCTCAGAGTCCCACAGTCTCACTCCTCCATGTGTAAAGTGCTCTTCACCATCCCGGGAATTGATCCCATCCAAGGCATCCTCAATGGCGGCAGAGTGTGCAATGAACTCATTCGCATCAAAGATGTAACGTGGAATCGGCCCCACGTTATCCATGCGTTCTTTGACCATCTTCCAGCATTCCGCCTGTTTCTCTGCAGCCTCGTCACGCTTCATCCATGCACACATCGCCTTCACATCCATCTCGGCGGGGCAATTCATGATGATTCGCGCGGCTCCTTCTTGTTTCTCCCATTCACCGTAGTTGCGAACGCTTGGCGATGACACCACAATCATGCCCCATCCGGGGCCAGGCAAAAAATATTTCGCTGGCGGTTTCCCTTGCCTTGTCACATCGTAAATAACATACCCCTTCAACCCACAATCCCATAAATCACGCAAAAATTCCTTGGATGCTCCTCTACCCACGTGTCTTGTCACCGCCTTGATGGTCTTGTCAAACACGTACGTCGTATTTCCACCAAAACTGTAGATAACCAAATGGAGTTTCTTGGCATCGCAGTGCAGCAGCTGGTAGAGGAGGTACGAGCCGGCACCCATAGACTTCCCAATCCCGGGCGTCCCAATCAACACACGTCGCCTAGGCTCAAAGTAGGTCCCAGGGTGAGGGCCGAGCAATTCGGTTAGATCATTCCTGACGGTCTGCCACACTCGCTCCACCTCACGGTTCACATGACAGTCACGAAGGGATTCATCCTCCCCCCACGAGTACGGCCATCCCTTGTCCGAGGTGAGCACCATCAGCCTGGGACGCGGTGCACCGGATTGCTGCACACCGTCATCCTTTTCGAGAGTGTCGCCAACTGCCTTGTACGTCCATGACTGCGGTGGTTCCCCCTCCTCCACCTCCATTCCCGTCCCCTCGCCGCCAGGAACTTCCACGACATGGTGCCACCTCGCATTGTACACAGACTCGTAGCATCCCTCCAGGTATATCGGTGCACTCGACTTCTTTGGGTTCCTCGCTTCCTGGGCGGCCGCATCCAAGAACCTTTTAGTGATTTCTTGAACA
>NW_918872.1:0-6130 GCF_000209065.1 Trypanosoma cruzi
CGCATGAGGAGGGGCCGCGACGAACGGCGCGGTGAGGGAGCCGTGACGTGTGGGCGTGCGACGAGGGCCTGTGGGGCGGAGCACACATTTCTTTCTCTCTTGGTTTGGTTTATTGCGGTCAGGGCGGGCAGACACTCGCAGCGCCACACACACAGCCACACCCTGCCGCTTTTAAAAAGTAATTTTGCTTGCTCTCTTTGACTTTCTCACTGTGTGTGTTTTTTTGCGCTGGCGCACCCTTCGGGGTCGGCCTCGTGAGCATTTCTCTCCCCTCTGATGATTTTTCTTTTTTTTGCTGCGCTCACTCTCCCGATGGAGAGACGCGACTCCCCGTCATGTCTGCGTGCTTCTCTCAGTCCCCACACACACGAGTGACTGTGCTCTGCGGGCCGCACTCACGCGCCGATGGGAGGGCTGAGGGGAGCAGCAACACGCAGATGACCCCGTGAAATATAAACGATTTGCGGACACACATGGAGGGTCGGACGGCTGAAAGACATTTAAATATCCTTTTAATTTTTTTGTGGGCTAAATATACAAACAGTTTGGTGGGCCACACAGTAACCGGGTGATTTTTTTTTGTAGGAGTAAGAGCAATGGAGGACGAATTATTTCTTGCGTTTTTTTTCTTTTTATTTAATTACTTTGTGCGGGGCTGGATAGATAATGGTGAAAGGGGGAGTTTTTTTTTTGTAATTTTTTAAAATAAATCTTGTATGACTTGCCACTGCTTGGACTGCGGTGCAATCGTGAGTTTGAGCAGTCTTGTTATTTCTACCATGCGGCTCTGCTGTACATTTTGTTTGTGCGTCCCTTCACATGCTCCGTTTCTTTTTTTACCTCTTTACCTCGTGTGTCTGCAGGCACGCACAAGCACACGCACACAGAGTGCAAATCACAGTGGATTCTTATGTTTTTTTTTGCGGTGAAAGTGGCAGCAGCGTGTGGCTGCTGCTCCCTCCGTGGGCATGAAGCGAAGGGAGGAGAGAGGCAGCGCGCAGGGCGAGTGTCTCTTCCTGATGGTGTGGGGGTGCTGCGTTGTGACCACATGGAGTGAGGCGCCGCGTCGTGGATGGATGAGGAATCGCTTCTGCGTGTGGCTCTTTGGGTGATTGCTTGCTCCGTGTGCGTTGTGTGCCGGCAGCTGGCTGTGGCCGTATCCCGTTGGCCGTGGGATGGAGCTTGGAGGCGGTGGCGGTGTGTCGCTTCTCCTCGTCCATTGGTGGCTGATTGCTGGCGGTGTGTGCATTTGTTGTGTGGAGGACCGAATCCTCTCACCCGCGGACTGACGGCACTGCGATGGTGTGTGTGTGTGTCAGAGGGCTGGTGTGGGCGATGCTCCTCCATTTCGTCCCTTCCGGATTGTCTTTTGTCCCGCTCTCTGCGTGGGTTCTCTGCTCTGCTCTCCACTGAAGTGTCTGATGTATTGCCGCTCTTTTTTTTTTTTTCATTTCTTGCACACAGACATACTAGGAAAGAAGGAAAGCAAGCAAGCGCTAATTGCTACTGTGAAATTCGAAGACTCTGAAAGGACCAACAGCAGCACACCGCCCACACACACATATTTATATGCTCTCACGTGTTGCTGCAATGAAGGCACCCCGCACACACAACCGTCGCCGCGTGACCGGATCCAGCGGAAGGAGGAGGGAAGGAGGAGAGAGTGAGCCGCAGAGGCCCAAAATGTCCCGGCATCACTTCTACTCCGCGGTGCTGCTCCTACTCGTCGTGATGATGTGCTGCGGCCCCTGTGATGCTGCAGACGTTGTGGGGAGTAAGTCAGGGGATGTGCAACTGCCGCAATGGGTCGATATTTTCTTGCCGAATAAGACGCAGGTGGTGGCAAAAAATGGGTCTGCAAGTGGAGTGAAATTTGCGTTCATCTCACCGTCTCTTGTGAGTGCTGGTGGAGTGATGATTGCCGTTGCCGAGGGCCGCACCAAGTATAATGACCCACACAAATCGGGTTGGCTCGATTCTTCTGATATTGTGGCGGGGTACATCAACGCTGCGGGGACGTGGCCGTCTATTGTCGCTGAGATCGCTAAGACGGAATGGAGGGCACACACCGCCCTTGGCAGTTGGAATGGCAAGGATCATGTGAGCGTTTGGTACTGGCCCACAACCATTGCGAAGGACAATAAGGTGTTTTTACTTGTGGGAGGCTATGAAGAGAAGTACGACGATTCTGTCAAGCATTGGGCGATGGACGACTGGGATATTCAACTGGTTGTGGGTGAGGTCACGCAGGCCACGGACATTAAGCACAGTAAACCGATCAGCTGGGGTGAACCCACATCTTTGTTACCACAGATCCCCCAAAAGATTAAAAGCGGCCTGAAGAAATTTGTTGCTGCTGGTGGCTCAGGGATTGTGATGGGGAATGGCACGCTTCTGTTTCCCCTGATGGTGTCGAATAGAACAAATTACCCTTTCTCCATGATCACTTACTCGAAGGACAATGGCAAAAGCTGGGAGTTCCCAGGGGGCATTTCCCGTGCGAAGTGCTTTTACCCCCGCATCACCGAGTGGGAGAATGGAAAACTTCTCATGGTTGCTCTTTGTGGGAGTGGCCGCAAGGTGTTTGAGTCGCGTGACATGGGGACAACATGGACGGAGGCCATCGGGACACTCCCAGGCGTGTGGGCCAAGTCAAAATCAGGAGCTCCTTTGGACGGAGCTTTTATGTGGGAGCTCTCATCACCGCGACCATTGAGGGAAGGAAGGTCATGCTGTACACCCATAAAGCTAGCCATCCCTTGGAAGCGAGTGAACCCAATGCGCTCTACCTTTGGGTCACGGATAACAACCGCACGCTTCACATCGGACCGGTTTCTGAGGACAGTGTGAATAAGACGCTTGACAACACCCTGCTGTATTCGGATGTTGCATTGCACCTTTTAAAAGCGAAGGGCAATGAAGAGAGCAAGGTCATGTCGCTTGTCCGCCTGACTGAGGAGCTGAAGACGATCAAGTCTGTCCTGAGGACTTGGACACAGTTGGACGTCTCCTTTTCCAAGTCGTCCATACCCACGACTGGTCTGGTTGGATTCCTGTCCAATTTGGCCAATGGTGAGACGTGGATCGACGGTTACCGTTGCGTGAATGCATCCGTGACGAAAGCATCAAAGGTCAAAAATGGGTTCAAATTCATGGGGCCTGGGTCCATGGCAACATGGCCCGTGAACGGCCGGGAGGATAACAGACAGTACAGCTTTGTGAACCACAGATTCATCCTTGTGGCGACGGTGACCATCCACCAGTTTGCGAAGGGGAGCACTCCTCTGCTGGGTGCGAGTCTGGGGGACGGTCACGGCGCGAAGATCATTGGGCTGTCGTACAGCATGAATAAAACGTGGGAGACAGTGTTTGATGGGAAGAAAAAGACATCGAACACCAATTGGGAGCCGGGGAAAGAACACCAGGTGGCGCTCATGCTGCAGGACGGCAACAAGGGCTCCGTGTACGTGGATGGTGTGATTGTGGGGAGCCCAGAGAATATAACGACACTTGGGGCGCTGGGACATGAAATCACATATTTCTGCATTGGTAGAGGCGAGGGAGACATCAACAGCAGCGTGACAGTGACGAACGTCTTTCTGTACAACCGCCCGCTGAGTGTCGGTGAACTAAAAATGGTCAAGAAGAGCGACGATAAAAAAGGAAACGGTGCGGCAAAAAAGGAAAAGGTGACGGCTCCATGCGTGGGGAAGTGTTGCAGTTGCTGCTGCTGGGGTTTTGCGCCTTTGTGGCCCTTTACTGAGAAATCGCGGTGAGGACTTCCTGCTTCCAGCGGGTTCATATGCGTCTGTCCACGCACTCTTTCAAAGTAATTGCCGCTTTCTGTGGATGCACCGTTCATTTTATCTGGTTTTAATTTTATTTTACATCCCCTTCGCTGCGCAGAGCTCTTCCTCCATGTGGAAGCATGCTCTCCCCAGCACCAGCACCGCGTTTTTTTTTGTTTTTTTTTTTTTGTTTTTTTTTGTGGTCCGACAATTACGGGATCTACTCAGTGTTTTTTTCCCCCTTTTTAAAGTGATCATGGGCGCTCTCGGCATTGTGTGCCACGCCGATGGCGCCGGCTAATAAAAGAGACAATGGAATGGGGCAAGAAAACACGCCGGGTGTCCCAGTGGAATATAAATAATGTGTGGGCACCGGGGGTTTAAACGGCTATAACGAGTGTACCTTATTTATTTATTTTTTATCTGCAGGCGAAACAAACGCACCAGCGTGCAGTTTTTTTTTTTTTTTGAGTGAATGCATAATGGAAGACGGATTTAACTTTGTTTTTTTTTTTACTTTCCAGCATATGTCCCGCGGCTTGCCACAGCGTGGGCAACCGTGCAGTGTTGCGTTTCACCATTCATCCTGTTTGTGTTTTTCTGACGCCCGCTGTGGTTGTGTGCCCTCAGATGCTTTTTTTTTTTTTTTTTTGTGACCGTAGGCACACATACACGAGACACCTACACGATATATGCATTGGTATGGTTGGTTGCTCCTCTCGCACTCGGTGCTGGCGGTTGCGTGTGGCTGCCGATCCCCCGTTGTGTTTTTGATGGAGGAGGCGCGTGACGGCGTCGGTGGAGCGGCGCCCGGTGGAGAAGGAAGGCACCGACCGCTGCTGACGGTGACGGTCTTTGCTGCAGGCGATCTGAAGAGATGGCGTGACTGGCGTCACAATCAACCGAGATGGATGAGGACCGCATCGCATCCCTCTTCCCTCTCATCATTCCCTCGGTCCACAGCAGCCACAGGCCACAAGCACCGTGCGGCAACGGCGTGAACACCATCCGGAATTCTAAGAGTCAATCGGACTGTGCAATCAATGTGGGCCCTTGTCCCCCGTATCTGGGTACTGCCGCCGTGCTTTTTCTTTTTCTCTCTGTGTATGCCGTGCGCGTATGATGTCGCTGTTTGTTGAGCATCGCCGACCCACGTGAACGGGGAACGACGCGCTGACTGCTGGCAACAGACACACTCGCCAATTCCTTGGACGTGCACTGTGGATGGCGGTTGCAGCGCCGCCATATGTGTGCCTATCTCGGCCCTTTTTTGTCTTCCACGGCATCGGGACCGCCCTGTGAAGGGGCCATTTGGTCGTAAGAGCGGTGCCAATTGTCATGTGCCTCCTTTCCTGGACCCTGCCGCTCGCTACTGGGGCTGTGTGGGGCTGCGTGGGCGGTGGGAGGGCGATGGCGTCAGTGGCGCGATTGTGTCCGCGCGGCTTTGTGTTGGTGACTGTGCATTGGTGACGACTGTCTGTGGCCGGATGCTTCTGTGTGCCACTGTGTTTGGTTACTGTGGTTGCTTTCTTCTCCTCTGATTGTGCAGTTAGAGATACTTTGACTTGACCATCACAACTATCGTTTCAAGGTGTTAGGGATTAATTGCTGTAGGATTAGCAGTAGCGGGATAACGATTTGGCGGAATTGTGTCACTGGATTTGCCATCTGTAGGAAGGGATTTGCTAGGCAGGAGTTACGGTCGACGGGGCGAGTGCGACACACCACGACAGCCCTGTTGGTTCCTGTTTGGGTCGGTGGATGCGGTCTGCGGTGGGTGCGTGTCCGCGCGGCCGGCACCGCGTGCAGCGCAAGACCATTGCGGCTGTGCGTGCGGCGCTGCTTGTGGCGTTGGCGCTGGTTGTGGCGGCGGCGTGGATGCCCGCGGCGCATGCGGTGGTGTTGCGACTGCGGGGCGGCACGGTGGACAGAGCCATCACGGTTGGCCGCGCCGTGGACACGGTGCTGATGGACGGCGTGTCCATCACGAACGGCGTGGCTGTTGTGTTTGACGTGCCGGCGATGCTTCCCGGCCCGCTGCGCATCGAATTGAGGAACTGTTTGTGCGACGGCGGTGCGCAGCTCTACGTGCGGGGCCACAGCGGCGAGCCGGCGAGTGACCGGAGCCTGGAGGTGAGCGTGAGCGGGCTGTCCGGGAGCTACTGTTCGCTTGTGTTTGTGCACAACCTGCCGGCACACACGAACGTGACGGTCCGTGACTCGACGATTGTGACGCCGGGACCGATGCGCTACTCCCAGCTGAGCGGCCTGACGGACGCGGTGGCGTCGCCGCTTGTGCTGCACGCGACGTCGCTGTTGCAGTCGCAGCTGCGTGTGAGCAA
>NW_918874.1:0-6142 GCF_000209065.1 Trypanosoma cruzi
CTTTCTACAGTTCCCATTATTTGCCGCCTGTGATGGCTGAGGCCGCTTCCTGCCTGGATTTAAAGGCGTCCTTTTTTCAAGTCTCTTTACCGCGGGAGACTCGGCATCTCCTTTGATGCCGCGTGGAGACGGCACGCTGGTGGAGCTCACGGCTCCCCATGGGATGCAAGGCCAGCCCAGAAACTCTCCAGATTATCATTTCAGCAATTGCGGGGGTGACGACGGTGGCTCACCGCCTCTGGGCCGCACCTCCACGGGTGCGTGTCGACGTATGGATCGATAATATCCGCATTGCAGGGTCGAGAAGCGACGTGACATTGTGGGAGGCCCAAGTGCTTCGTAATGCGGACGGCCTTCACGCCACGATAGGGGAAGATCGCGAGTCGGCAGCACGCAGTACACCTTCCTGGGAGTGCTGTTTGATCATACATATCAGGCGGTATCCCTGAGCGACACGTTTGTCCGGTCCGTATGCGCCATGTCGGCGCGGAATTCTTCAACCATCGCGGAAATGGAGGTTATGGCGTCACGCTTTTTTGTACGCGACTGCTACTTTTTCGAGGCGGTGCGACGGCGATTATCCGCACTCAACCGGGGAATTGTGCAGGAGACATCCCCGGCTAACGTTCCGCCGGCAGCGGTTGGTTTGGGCGAGAGATTGCGACACATGGTCGAGAACATAGTTGCAAGCGAAACGTCAATGCCACTGAAAAGGCATCGGCCGCCGTCATCACGGACGCATCGCTCCATGGATGGGCAGCCGTTTATATTCCAGACTCCGGCGACGTTAAAATTGCCGGGAGGAAATGGAAGAGGAAGGCTTTTCTTATCATGCAGGCCTCGGTGCGCGTGGTACGCTTAGCCTTATCGGCCTTTCCCGCCGTCTCGCCACCCACCATGGACATTGGGTGGACAACACTTCACTGCAAGGAGCGGCGAATAAGGGCGGCTCACAATCACACGCCATGACGTGGGAGCCGCAACGGATATATGAGTTTTTGGACTCTCGCGGAGTACAGGCATCCGTTGCCTACGTGCGGTCTGCCGAAGGACAACCCCCGCAGACGGCATATCACACGGTCGTGTTTTTGCACTTCAGGACGTGGCGAAGGGTAGAACTTGCGAAGGGCAGCGGCGGAGTCTTGTGGCTGGAGGACCCCAAAGTCTGCCACTTTGTAAGTAATAAATATATATACATCCAATCCGAGTAGAATGCAGTATTTCACGATTGTGGCTATAGGATGATGTATATATATACATTTACTTGGTGTAAAGTTTGAGGACGTGGTGAACGCACTCTTATTCCATTTACTTCTCATTCCCGTCTAGTTTGTTTTTTGTGATTGATAACCTCAGGATGATGAAAGCGGCCCAGAAGATTATTTTTATTTTGTGTCACCGCGTGAAGCACTGCATTCTATTGAAGGCGGGATGGCAGTGCAAATTTTGGCGCCGCGTGACTGGTGGATGGGTGAGGACCCACTTCGACGTGTGGCTGGCGTGGTGATTGCTAGCTCCGGGTGCGTTGTGTGTTGGCTGCGGGGCTGTGGCCGTATCCCGTTGCCCGTGAGAATGTTGTGGAGGCGGTGTGTGCATTTGCTGTGTGGATGGCCGAACCCTCTCACCCGCGGACTGACAGCACTGCGGTGTTTGTGTGCTTCAGCGGCGTTGTGCGAGCATGTCCTCTTTTAGAGTTTGTGTGGTGACAGCGGTGCCACAGGGGTGTGGGACCGTGACCAGCGGAATGCGTGGGTGAACCCTCCGCGCCCACCACGTTGTTGTTGTAGGTCCTCTCCAACACTATGCTGGGTGGATGGTACCCGCTTGCCGTCGTTGCGGTGGTCTCCGTGCATGTGATGTGCGTCACGCTGTGTGGATGACTCTATTTTTGTGGCTGCTAGTCATGTCCGTGCGTATCTCATTTCTTTCTTATTCCCCTTTTGATTGTTTGTTAGTGTTCAGTTTTAACTCGATCCAACTAAGAAAAGAAGAAACAATGTCTGGAAGGCCAAGCAAAGGAATTCACGGTAATAAGGAGGGCCAAGCGTCTGCTGTGCCACAGGGAGATTCTCGGAAGAGAGCGAGGTCGGACCCTGAGGGTGACACAGATCAGCCCACTGCGACCTGCATAAGCGTGGAGGAAGCGCAACTACAGTGGACCATGTGCAGCACCGTGCGGAACATCCTGCTGGACGGAGAGACCGACATTTCCGAGATGAAGCTGAATGATTTTCTTCGGGAGTATTTTGGCTCCAGGGCAGCCGTTGAAGAAGAACAGAATGTGGATATGTGGAAATTTTTGGAGAGTCCCGATGCCTACATAAAAGACCAGCAGCTGCTTGAAGAAATTTCTAATTTAAAGGATTATCAGCTTTTAAGAGATAGGCGCAAGCTTGCGGACGGGCATTTGAACTATCTCGAAGACTGGATTGAATTTAAAGAGAAGGATACTGTCACTCCTCCTACAAGGAAAAAACTTAACGATGCCCTCACTCAGATACGGAAAGAAGTAGCAAGGTGGGAGGCAGAAGAAAGGGCGAAGCGGATGGCAGAAGAAAATGTAAGGCAGGATACTGAAGAAAAGACAACCAAGCTGGAGGGATTCTACGAGTCTGTGTACGGTGCGAAGTGGGGCCATGTCTTGGGGTTTTATGACGATAAGATTCGGAAGACCCGAATGGAGGTACATGAGGGAAAACCACCGCAGTCATGGACGTACAAGAAGGAAGGTCTAACTTTCGAAAAGGATGACGGTGTGGAGCAATTCAGCCCGCCATGTCCCAGGCTGATGGTGCTCACCTCGGACAAGGGATGGCCGTACTCGTGGAGGGAGAATAAACCCATTGTTGACTGCTATGTGAACTGTGAGGTGGATCGAGCGTGGCGAATTGTCAAGGACGATCTAAAAGACAGTTCCTCACCTGAGAAGCGTGTGTTGGTTGGGACGCCCGGGATCGGGAAGTCGATGAATGCCGGTTCGTACCTCCTCTACCAGCTGCTGCACTACGATGCCGAAAAAATCCAAGTGGTTGTCCACTGTTTTGGAGGGGATGTGGCCTACGTCTTTGACAAAACCACCAAGACGGTGACAAAATACGTGGGTAGTAAAGCATCCGAGAGTGTTGTGTCGAGTTTGTCGCAGCGTGGGATGAAAGGGTATATAATCTACGATGTGCCAACGAATGAGGCACAGCTGCCGATAAGTTTTGCGCCCTCCACCGGATGGGGCACGATTGGGCTGGCATCCCCAAAGGTAAGGGACGTTTATGAGTTTGCGCGTCAACGAGAATCTTACCGAATCATCATGAATTGCCCCGAAGGGATGGATGTGAAGGCGATGTGTGCGTGGATGAAGCGCGATGGGACTCCACAGGAGCAAGAGAAATACTGGAGGATGGTCTGCCAGCAAATGGATTTTCTGGGGCCGATTCCGCGTTACATCTTTGATGCGAAAGAATTCAGTAAACGCTATAATGAACTTGATCGTGTCTTGAGATCGATAAAATCTCGGGCTGACGCAAATTACATTACATTTGAAGCAATGAGGGCATGGTGTACCGAGAATCCGTTTTACAAACTCATGCGTGTTAACCGAGAAAGAGGAATATTTGGTTCCGAGGCTTTTAATACCGACTCATTATCTTATCACCTCACGAATCGAGCATTTCCCTTTCTGGAAAAGGTAATCCCCATTGTGGAGTTTTTAAATTTTCGGTAACGAGGAGTAAGAATGCTCCTTTGCGTCTGTATTTGTGGAGAGATATGCTTTGGACGCATTCAGGAATGAGGCCTTTTTCGTTAAAATAGCAGAGGAACTCAAGGAGCTGAGGTCGCCAGCGCCCCAAAAGCCACTGAACACCGTGCTGAGGGTGACCCCGGAGGACATCCCACCGAGCCGTTTGGATTGTTTCCATTGCAACGCGGACCCAAGAAGATTGATGTAAGGGACCGGTGGCTAGAGAAATTTCCGCTGGTTGGGCTGCGGATAACTACGGCGTGTCGACATCACAGGAGCGCCAGCACTGTGAGGCAGTTCGCTGAGTATCCGGCGGCGTATTTTGATGGGTGGGAGGACTTTGCCCGAGACATGTCGTGGGAGTTTATTTACGTGCAGCACGCAGACATTGTGCTGATGGGTGGCTGGCAGAGACGTGATGTCGTCAATTCCAATGTAGTGAGCGAGGAGGAGAACCAAGAAAGTCTGAGTTTCTGGAAAAAAAAAACGTACACCAGTACCAAGCGTCAATATCATCTGGAGTTTTCAGAAGAGGCGAACCTTCTCCGAAGTGAGGAAAAAACAAAAAAATAGGAAAACAAGACAAATTGGGGAATGAAAGGGATAGTTTGATATCTGGTGAAAAAAATATTCGGGTATTTTTATATGGTTTGATGCTTTTGTTTCCATGCGGTGCGGGTGCACCAGCACCAGGTGGCATTGAGGCACACAGATGCCAAGAATGTCCAACGCTATCGAACATAACAGTGACGGAATAAATTAGGGAGGGAGTGGGGTTGTTTTGGTTTTGGTTTTGTTTTTTTTCTGACAAACATTGGGTGATTTTCATATATCATGTTAATTGTTTGCGCATAAGATGCACAATCGGAGAATTGCTCTCTTGGCAGATTCATTGTGGCTAGCGGTGCTGCAGTATTGCTGCATTTTCCATTTTATTTTTATTTTCACTTTTGTTGTAGGGCCCATCACAAACGGAAACATATTTAAGGGATGGACGAAATATAAATTCCTTTGGAGAAGTAGCGCACTCCGTGTAACGGCACTGAGTGAGGCACTGCCATCTCATTGAAGGCGGGATGGCTGTGTAAATTTTGGTGCCGCGTGACTGGTGGATGGGTGAGGACCCACTTCAACGTGTGGCTGGCGTGGTGATTGCTAGCTCCGGGTGCGTTGTGTGTTGGCTGCGGGGCTGTGGCCGTATCCCGTTGGCCGTGAGAATGTTCTGGAGGCGATGGATCTCTTCTCCTCGTCCATGGCGTGTGGCTGCTGCCGGTGCGCACTGGTTTCCCTTGCAGCTCGCTGTGTTTCTCCTCCATGACTTTTCCCATTTCCTTCACACACAAAAAAAGGAAGTAAAACAAGCGCGAATCGCTACTGTGCACTCTGAGGGCTGTGAAAGGAACAACAGCAGTACACACACACACCGCCCACACACACGTATTTATATACTCTCAATTGTTGCTGCAGTCATGGCACCCCGCACACACAGCCGTACTCGCGTGACCGGATCCAGCGAAAGGAGGAAGGAAGGAAGAGAGAGTGAGCTGCAGAGGCCCAACATGTCCCGGCATCTCTTCTGCTCTGCGGTGCTGCTTCTCGTCGTCGTGTTATGCGGCACCAGTGGCGCTGCGCACGCTGTGCAGACGAAGACTGACGTTGATCCATTCACAGGGATCGGATGGACATCCTCTCAATGGGAAGCCCCTACAAAAGTTAATGAAACATTATTCTCGCTCCGCGTTCCCAGCCTTGTTGAGGTGAACAATAACGTGTTCTTCGTTGCTGAAGCGCTGTGCAAGGAAAAAGGAGAAAGCTGCAGCCGTGCTGGGATTGCGTCAAGGCACCTCGATCTAACTGATGATAAGCCAACGGAGATATTGACGCAGGACACAAGTTTGGTGGTGCAGTTTCCAGAGGGTGTTGCGACGGGTGCCGTCGAGGCAAAAGACACAATGCGGCCAACGACAGTTGTGGCTGGCGACAGTGTCTACATGCTTCTGAGAAATCAGAGCGTTACACCGTCGGTGGATAAATTGGCTAATGCACGTGACTGGGGACTTTTGCTGGTAAAGGGAAGCGTCAGTGGTGGCAATGAAATCACGTGGAAGGAGACCCATGCGGTGACGTTTGGAAACGATGAATATGTTGCTAAATTTTCGACCCAGTTGGTTTCTGGCGGAGGGTCGGGGATTAAGACGAAGGACGGTACGCTCATGTTTCCCATGCAGGCCACAGAGAAAGGAACGACTTCATTGCTGTCCATGCGCTTTGATAATTCAGAGAATAAATGGAAGCTTTCGCGCAAAACGGTTGGTGATGGCTGCAGGGATCCGACCATCGTGGAGTGGGGAGAAGAAAACAGACTCCTCATGATGGCTTCTTGTGAGCAAGGGTTACCGTGACGTG
>NW_918875.1:0-6144 GCF_000209065.1 Trypanosoma cruzi
GCACAGAGGAGTTTGAATCTGCGCTGGTGTATTTTGACGGCTCTGTGACACTCGAGGGAGGTGCGCAGTGGCGTGTGGAGGGCAACAGCGTGGGTGCAGCCTCGGTATTAAATATTCCTCATTTTCAGCACAAAATTCAGCTGTCGGGCAGCGGCACCACCGTGGCGCTTGCACACAACCGTCGGGTGGACTCGAGGGCTTTTCTTGCCAGGTTTCTCCCATCGAGCATTGTCGTGAAGTTACCCGCGCGGTTTGTGGTTGGGTGCAACCTGCAGGGCGATGGGGAGGTGTCGTACGACGATGTGTTTCCGGAGGGCGTGGTGGTGTTCAGGTGCGGCACATGCAACGACGACGCGGCGTGCTACATGCCCGGGACGGAGTTGGTGGACCGCGGCTCGTGCTCGTGCAGCTGCAAGGACGGATGGCATGGCGCGTCGTGTCTTCCCTTCGAGGTGCCCGACACGGTTTTGCCGCCCGTGGCGGAGAGAGCCGTTGACGGCGACACGAGCTGCGTGGTGAACCAGACGCTGACGAACGTTACGCTGAACATGTGGAAGACGCACCACTGCTACGTGGGTGTGACATTCAGCGGCGTGGGTGCCGTGCTGACGTTTTTCCTCGACAGTATGCCGCTGCATCTCCCCATCAACATCACGCTCACTGAGTGCACATTCCGTGGGGGTGCCGCGCTGCAGTTTGTTGGGGGAGATGAGGCGGCCGATTCAGCCGGCGTCCTGATCCGCGTGAGCCGGACTGTAATGCGGTCTTCCGTCGTTGTGTTTGCACTTGTCCTCCCGCAGCACTGCGACATCGCCGTCACGGAGGTTGACGCGGTGCAGTCCTCCGAGGTCCAGCTGCCACACATTAGGACCAACATGCTGAGCGTATTTTTACTGGTGAACATCGTGTTGAGTGCGTCTTCTTTTTTGGTCAGCAACGTCAAGGCTCATTCCTTGATGTACGGTGGGTATGGTTTGTACTCGACAGGGACGCTGACGCTGTTGGATGGCAGCTCGCTGTATGTGCAGTACTGCAGCTTCGCTGGGTACATGCATATGTTTTACGTGAATATCCTCAGTGTGAGTGACCACTCCGTTTTTGCGCTGCTCAACAATACAATGTCCTCCGGGACAAGCCTGCTTTATCTGCGCCACGGATTCAGCGTGTCGGAACACAGCGTGTTGCGCGTGGTGGGGAACAGCGGCTCCGTGTCCTATGCCATATATTCACTAAGCTTTTTTACCGTCCACCATTCAAGCTGGCTGGATTGGCGTGACAACGACGTGGGTGTGGGTGCGATGTTTCATTACTCCCTAATAACTACTGTGAACATCGACGGCAGCAGTGTGGTGACGCTGACGGGCTGCACGATGGGCTCGACGGGGCTGTCGGTACCTCTGCTATCGCAGGCTGACGCCGGCTACCGGTTCGTTGCTGGGTGCCTGACGGTCGCGGGACGGGAGGTGACGACGGCGGCAGAACTGGGGCTCCACGGCATCACCAACGCGACGACGGCTGCTGCGTGCGGGGAGTGCACGAAGGAGGGCGACTGCTTCGCTCCGCTGACGACGGCGGTCATTGACTGCAATTGCCAGTGCGCTGCTGGAGGGCACGGCGATGTGTGTGTCCCGGCGCCTGTGCCTGCTGGCCCGCCACCACCGCCACTGCGGCCACCACCGCCGCCGCCGCTGCCACCACCCACGCCGTCACCGCCGCCGGTTGGTGAGTGCATCAGCGACATGGTGTACCCCGAGGTTGCGCAGGCAGTGGGCGGCGGGCTGTCGTGGCTGTGCTACCGCAACGTGACGTTCAGCGGGGGCGGCATGAGCCTGACGGTGCTGGTTGGGGCGATGACGGGCGACGTGGCGAATGTCACGTTTGATGAATGCACGTGGAGGGACGGCGCCGTGCTGTTGCTGTTGGGCAACGCGTACGCCGCTGTTGGGTCGCTGAACATCTTCGTCACCGGAAACACGTTTAGTGACGCGCTGCTCAGCCCGGAGGGTGTGTTTCCACCGCACACGAACATCACGATCAGCGGGAACCGCTTCACGGTCACGAGGCCGATCCCTCGGCCGGGTTTGGACATTAGGAGGCCGTCGTGTGTTGTGATGAATGGAATGGTGATCAGCAACGACTCCGCGGTGGTGCTGAGTGGCAATGTGTTTCAGAGCGTGACGACATCGTCAAGCGCCATTTACGTTGTTGGATCTGCGCTGAGGGTGTCGTGGCACTCCGTGTTTGCGGTGGTGGGCAACACGTTTCACATGGCTGGCGGTGACGGTACGCTGATACATCTTGAAGGACCTAGACAGTCCTCATCGCTGAGTGTACTGAACAACTCTGCCGTGGTGATTCGAGGCAACCTTGTGACGAGGCCGGTGAAGTGCTTCGTGTTACTTATTTGGACCTTAGACGTGGAGTCCCATTCAGCGGTTGTGTTTCAGGGCAACGAGATGCAGGGAAGCTCGGTTGTGTTTTATTCAAGCGAATCGTCCAACATCTACTACAACTCCTGGCTGCAGTTGAGCGGCAACCTCTGCCGTGAATCCCCATCGGAAGCGTTTGCCTTTCTTTATCCCAAAGTGAATCTCCGCGACTCCACGGTGTCTGTGTCCGGCAATCGATTCGTGTCCAGCACGGTCTCGCCGACAATGCTGCTGATACCTCAAAGTTCCCGCGATCTCACGAACGGAGCGATTGTGGCCGCGTGCAACACCGTGAACGGCGAGGAGGGGGCGTACTACGCCATTCCGTCCGTGTACAATGCCACCATTATGACCTGCAGCGACCCATGCACCCTCGCGGCTTCGTGCTTCCCTGCGTACACGACGACGGTCTCGAGTGAAGGCTGCGCCTGCGCCTGCGCTGAGGGTGGCTACGGCGATGCGTGCCTGCCCGTTGCTGTCCCCGAGCCACCGGGCACCGACGGCACCGACTTGTGCGTGCGGGACGTGCGTGTGGAGGTGGAGGTGAACGTCAGTTTCGGGACGTCGGTGGCGTGCTACGTTGGCGTGACCTTTGCGGCGGACGTCGTGGTGGACGTGGAGTCGATGTCGGGGAGCGTGCGCAACGTGACGCTGGTGAACTGCCTGTTTGTGGACGGAGCGAGCCTGTACGTTGTTGGGTGGCGTTCCGACCCGCCTGCTGGCGAGCGCGTCGATGTGTTGATCAGCGGGCTTGAGTCGCGCTCCGGCGGCGGCGTGGTGGTGGCGAACCGATTTCCGCCGGGCTCGCGCGTCACTGTGGTGGACTCGGTGCTGATTGCAGAGGCGCGTGTTGCGTACCGCGGCGCCTACGGCCTTGGCGACGCCTCCGCGTGCCTTGTGTTGCACAACGTGAATCTGACGGGTAGCGTGCTGACCATTGCGCGCACGCATATGGCGGCGGTGTTTCGCGACGCTGTTGGCGTGCTGTTTGTTGGCGGCGTGGCGCTGTCGTCGCGCGGAGCGCTGTACGTGGACGGGCTGTTGGTGCAGACGGCGCTGGGGCTGTGCGTGTCGGTGGAGGGTGGTGTCGCGGCCAGCGGCGGCTCCGTGGTGGCGTTTGTTGACAGCGACTTCCTGCTGTGCAAGCACGCGGTGTCTGTGCGTGGGGCTGTGAGCGTGTCGGGCTCCGCTGTGGCGCTTGTGCGGAGCGAATTCCTGTCGACGGAGGACTACGCGGTGGCGTTCTATTCGACGGTGGGGCTGGCTGGTGGGTCGATGCTGCTGGCGAAGGGCAACGTGCACGACGGCGCCTGGAGGGAGATGCTCTACGCCGCTGGCGCCGTGACCGCTGCTGGGAGCACGCTGAGCTTTGTGCGCAACCGAGCGCTGCTGCCGCGGATGCTGTCGCTGAGCCTGTCGCTCTCGGCTGGGGCGCATTTGAGGGTGGCGTGCAACGACGCTGGTGGCCGTGTCCTGTCGACGGCGGAGGAGTACGCTGCGGCTGGATTTGGCGACGCTGGGAGCATCGACGTTGCTGGGTGCGACGACTGCGACAGGGACACGCACTGCTACGCGCCCGGGACGGCGACGGCGAGCATGAAGGACGGTGTGTGCGTGTGCTTGTGCGGCAGCGGCGGGTACGGCGAGGCGTGCGTGCCTGTGGGAGCTCCCGCGCTGCCGTCCGCTGTGGGCACTGCGCCGAGTGTGTTCTTCCGCGAGGGCGTGACGCTGCAGTCGGTGTTCGTTGTGCCTGCCGGCGCGAGCGAGGTGACGCTGCGCCACGTTGTGCTGGACGGCGTGAGTCCTGTGCTCTACGTGCCGTGGATGGCGCGGGACGGCGTGCGGATCGTTGTGCAGGACGTGTCGCTGCTGAACGGAGCTGTGCTGTACGTGATGGGCGGTGGAGCGTTGCGCGGTGCGGTGGCGGCGGGGAGCGACGAGGGCGGGCCGGTGGAGCTGTCCGTGTGCGATGTGGAGGCGCTGAACGGTGCGCTTGTGCTGACCGGCACGTTCCCCGCGGGGTCTGCGCTGACGGTGACGGACTCCCTGCTGGTTGCCGCGAGGCCGACGCCGCTTGTGTATCTTCCCGGCTCGCAGTCCTCGCCGTACGCACCGGTGCTGGTGCTGTCGGGCCTGCGGCTCGTGCGGTCCGTGCTTGTTTTGTTCGGCGTTGCCCTCGTGACGGTGATGACTGGTGGGCGGACGGTGGTGGTGGACGGCGCCGTGCTGGAGCTTGTCGGTGGCGGTGTCGCGCTGGACGCGACTGTGTTCGGTGGCGACTATGCGTTGTACGCGAGTGCGCGCGTGGTGGCGTCGGGGGGCGCTGTGCTGCGCGTGTCGGGGAGCCAGGTGTACGCCGCGCATGGGTTGGTGTTCGAGAGCGGTGTGGAGGCCAACGCGTCCGCCGTCGTAGTGAACGACAACGTCGGTGCGCTGACCGATGGCGCGCTGCTGGTGCTGCGGGGGTCGGCGTCGTTTGCGTCCGGGTCGTGGCTGTCGGTGCGCGGCAACAGCATCAGCGGCAGGCTCCTGTCGGTGCCGTCGTACCCACGCCGTGCGGAGCTCGTGCAGAGCACACTGACGCTCCACGGGAACGCCGGCAGTGGGCCCGTCGTGATGGACGGCACCGTAGCTCTTGGGGGCGCCGGCCGGAAGTTTGTCGTGGGGTGCCTGACGCTCAACGGGCAGGCGCTGCAGCCGATGGACTACAGGTCCGCCGGCATCATCGGGGAATTCCGTCCCGTGGCGTGTGGCGTGTGCGACGCCGACGTGCGCTGCTTTGCTGCTGCGACGAGGACGATGTCGGGGTCGTGCGGCTGCCGCTGCGCTGAGGGCGGGTACGGGCGCGACTGCCTGCCGGTGTACCTGCCGCGCGTGGACGGGTGCAACCGCACGCCTTCCCCGCCGCCGCTGAGCCACACGGCGACACTGACGGAGACGCGCAGCCTGAAAACAACGTGGACGGCGACACAAACACCAACACCGAGCCACAGCACCGAGCACTACAGTCCGACGCCGTACGATCCGACGGAGACCCTGCAGGTGACGGAGACGGTGGCACTGCCGCCCACGCGGACCCCGACGGCGTCGGTGAGCAGCACGCCGTGGTGGAGCGAGGTGGCGTGCCCGACGCTTGCCGTGACAACGACGGCGGCTGGTGGGAGCCTGACGCAGAACGACATCCGCGGCGGTGGGAGCACCGTCCCGACGCGGCTGATGGTGGCGCTGCCGCCGCCGTTTCGATGGGCACGCGATCCGCAGCTCAGCACGCACCTGAGCTTTGTGCCGGTGTCGACGGCGCAGCCGCGCGGGTTTGGCGGTCCGTGGGGAGCGATGCTGAGCAACGCGACGTGGGTGCGCAACGCGACGAATCCGTCCACCGTCCTGGAGCTGGCTGTGCCCGTGCACCGCGGTTACTTCATTGCTGCCGACGAGACGATAGTCATTCGCTGCGACGCTGCGGCGGTGTCCGGCGGCTGCAAGGGAGTGCTGCTTGGGTCCTTCACGATCAGGTCTGACACGCTGCCCGCCGCTGCCAGCGCCCTCTCGGCGATCACCGGTGTCGTTGCGGGTGCGACGGCTGTTGCCGTGGTGGTGACCGGCGGGCTGGGCTCCGTCCTGGAAATGCAGGCACTCGGCGTGTTCGCGAGGATGTCATGCGCCTCAGCGCAGGAGCGTGCGAGCACCGTTGCGCTGCCGTACTTCCTGTCGGTGT
>NW_918880.1:0-6169 GCF_000209065.1 Trypanosoma cruzi
ACGCGCCCTTCCTTTTTTTCTGGGCATCCCTCCAGTACGGTCGCCTGGCTGCAGCGAGGAAGTCCACGTGCCAGATTGGGCTGCCCTCCTGCGGGAGGGATCGTGCAATCATGGCTTCGTCGTCAGCGGCCTCATTGCGTGGGATACCGCAGTGCGATGGAGAGAACATGAAGTTTACAGAGTGACCTCGCTTTATCAAGGAGAGCAGCATAATCCAAATCTCTTCGGTAACGTAGTCTTGCATGGCCAGTGGAACGACGCGGAGTGCCTCAGTTCTCGACAGGGAGTCCGTTGCCACCAGGATTCGTGTGGGCGATTGGGATGTTTCCAGACAAAAGGTATGAGACGTATAATGCCCTTTTCAGTGGCAAGGCACTCTGCTCTATATGAGCGTGCGAGCCTGCCAGCTGCTGCACGATGGACCTCCACAGGGAGATCATTTGTCGTGGTGGAGTAATATAATGGCGCAGCGGATCCAGATGCGAGTTCGGCGAGAGATGAAGAAACGTCTGTCCATAATTCAAAATCAAAATCTCCTAGAGAGGAGTAAATAGAATCAAAAGCCGTGCGCCTGACATCGTCAGAGGCGTCTTGGGCAAAGCGTGGCTGATTAAATTCCACTTTATTGCAACTCACAGTGTCCCAGAGGAAAATTCGATGTTGAATAGGAGGAGCGCGATTGTGGCTGTGGGGTATCCCAATAATGTTACATACGCGGCGCAATCCATTAACAACAGCATCTCTCGGAGCGGGATCGATATCGCCGTTTTCCCATGCATGGACGGAGGCATAGGTTCCGAGTAGATAAGGGAGCGCAAATCCCGTGATTATGGAAACGTACATGGCGTTAGTATTGCGTGAGTGCAGAAAGCCAGAGTAACTTTCGGAGCGGGAAAATATTGGCTTGCAAGCAGACAGATGTATTATCTGTAGATGCGCTCAGGCAAAGAATGTTTTACAACTGTCGCGATACCGTACTTCCATATTATGGAGGTAAGTGGGGGCGAGGCATGGGACAATTGCATCGCCACAGTATAGTGGCACACTGTGGACGTATCCAATTGAAAAGTATCGCATGGTGTGATGGGACGCTCCAGCTTGTGCGACCAGCTTCAATTGGTAACGACGTAGCATGGTCTGCTTTGCAGCGTTGGAAGCGTGCGTACGAAAATTAAGGAGTTGTTCAACCGTGGTGTCCAGTAAGCGCACTGGGCGTGACTGAATACGTAGGTTCCCATTGCCAGGAAGGAGATCGAACATATCCTCTTCAGACCGTGTGTGTAAAGAGATGTAGAATAGAGCAGATTCACTCTTACCAACGTTGATTTTGGGGCTGTGCTCGGCAGCCCATTTCGTTATAAGTGACAGGGCGGGTTGCATTGCCGCAGCACATGCATGGATGTCCGCACCTGAGGCAACAAGTGTGAGCTCGTCAGCGTGCATGAGTGCGGAGGCGGAATAGATGTTGTCCATGCGGTGCAGCAGATCATCCACACAGTGGAGGAAGAGTTGGGGTCGCAGGACGCTGCCTTGCGGTACTCCGTCTGAGGTGAGTTGTTTCCGGGAGTGCTGTTCGCGAGTGCATACCCTAACATAGCGGCCCCGCAGGTAGTTGTGCAGCCAGCGTTTGGTTCGAGGGCCGAGGGCGAAAGTCCGCCGAGCATGCCGAATAGTTTCCCATGGTCAACGGTGTCGAACGCAGTAGAAAAATCAATCAAGACTGCGAGCGAGCGATGGCGACGAGGGTGTCGTGTGGGGCGCCGCCTCCAGGGCGCGCATACTCGACAGTGCTGAACTCATTCAATCCACGGTAATTTTACCAATAACAAGTGCCACCACGTCCGATGTTGAACGCGAAGGTGTGAACCCGAATTGACGTGGGTGGTGCGGCAATAACGCTGACAGACGGCGGTGAATCATTCCTTCGGTTAACTTTAGTAAAACAGAGAGCAGCGCGATAGGTCTGTAGCTCTCTGGGCGGCATGGATCCTTCCCAGGTTTGGGGATATGAATAGTGACCCCATTTTCCAGGAGCCAGGCAGGCTGCCATTTGCGAAGGAGTTGTTGATCATCGTTCTAATTGTGCCACGTACGACGGGCCCGGGATGGTGCAGGAATTCATTCAACATGTCGTCGGGGCCAGGGGCTGAGCCAAGCAAAGAGTCGCGGATGGTCACGTCAAGTTCATACGGCGTGAGAGGCCAATCCATTTCCCAGTCACCAGGGGCAAGGGAGTGCGGCGAGCAGCAGCAGAAGTATAGGGTAACGTGGCACGTGAAACCGCACAAAATGACGGACGAGCAGATTTGCCTGTTGCCGAGGCAGGACACAAACACGGCCAAGATCAGTGCGGAGCACAACCGATTCCAGAGGATGAGGGTGCGGCGCCGCCATGCCGCGAAGATATCGCCAGCTTGGGTTGGGTGAGGCTCCACGTCTTTTCGCGCGGGATTCCAGAAGCATAGAGAGGCCACTGCGTAAGGCTTGATTTAGTTCCCCCTTTTTCGGGCAAATTCGGCAAAATGTAGCACGTTTCCAGGAAAGGCAATGTGTGCTTGATGTCCTGCTTCCGCGGCGACCTCGGCTTGCACCATTTCGTGTGTCCATATTATTTTGGGGCTTTCACGGCTGCCGCGCGGGATATGGCGCTCAGCTGCTCGTAAGATACCTCTGCGAAGATCCAACCATGTGGACGCGGTGGCAAGGAGGGTTTCACTCGACGAGGTGGAAGCAGGCCAATCCGCTTTACGCAGGGCAAAGGTGGCTTTGTCCCGCCGAGGCAGCGTGTTGGCTATTCGCGGAATGCCATCGTCCATCCCTACCGAGTAACATATTAAGCAGTGGTCCGAATCCATGTAGGGAGCGGATTTCCAGCTAGAGATGCGTAGTACGCGATACGCAGTCACATCAGGGGACAAGGCATTAGGATGTGTGATCCGTGTTGCCTGCGCCGGGTCATTTGCGGGTTCAAAATCCATATCAATTAAAACAGCGGCGAAGTTTTCTCCTCCAATCGTCGATGGTATATGGCTGTCACGGAGCTCATGATGTCAATTCGGGTCACCCGCGATAATCGCAGCGGGGCCCAAGCGACGGAAGATATTAATAAATGCGGATTCTTGAACAGTTTCCATGGGAGGGTTGTGGTAATTCACCACGCAAATGCTGGGACAGCCCGGAGAAAATACACGGACAGCAATGGTCTCCAGGAGGTCAGTGCCAGGGAGCAACAGGCGCTCGCACGGTAGAGAGTGGCGCACCATAACGGCAACACCACCACCGCGCCCAGTGCGGGCCTGAAGAAAGCCATTACAGCCGGATAATTCTGCCTCTATGGCGCTTCGATTATTTGTTGCCTGGAGAAGAACGATGTCAGGTTGGGGCAGCTCCCATCGCACAGCAAACGCAATATTTTTTACGGAAGAGAGGCCTGCAATGTTACGCTGCCAAATAGTGATGTAGCCATCCACCTCGGGGCCGGAATTCTTGTGGACGTCACCGCCACGGGTAATATCAACGGAATGACCGCAGCGAAACGGTCGTGCAGTTTTGTCCGACAGTCTGCAGGCAGACCGCTTCACCTCCCCACACCGGGCATGGCGTGGTACCTTCTCGAGGGGTAGAGTCGTCTTGGTTTCCGTCGTGCTCGCAGCAACGCCCTGCTGCGCAGTTCCTATATGCAACCAAAGCCCCAGCACCGCGACAATGTACGACTTCATCGTTGGGGACCGTGGATACTCGCGGCGGATGGCGGTGTCGACGTCCCCAAGTCAGCCGGGGTTGGAATACTGCTTTCATCCCTCAACTCATCTGAGATAATAGAAAAGGCCAGTATAAACTGCGGCACACGCCCATGCAGCTACAGGACGGAATCCCGCGCACTGCTTCTAGCCCTAGAGAAGCTGATTATCCCTCGTATCCAGCACAGGCATAAAACCCTGCTTGTGGTTACAGACAGTCATTCTCTTCTAGCGGCTCTAAACAAGGGTCCGCTCAGTCAGACCGACTGGACGGAGGATCAGATCTGGCAGCGTCTCTTGACACTGACGTGTGCTGGCTGGTCTGTGCACCTGCAGTTTTGTTACGGACATTGTGGAGTACATGCTAATGAGCTTGCGGATCAGTATGCGACGCAGACTATGGCAGCCGGACAATACACGGAGCACGGAATCGCACCTTTATGGCATACGGATCTGCTGACATGTTTTACTACCCAGCTCACCAATAATTGGCGTAGTACCATTCGTCAAGACACTCACCGCTGCTTGCTTTGCGGCACAAGGCCATCCGATCTCAGCGGCAAGGACCTGATCACTCAGGAAGTTCTCCACCGTCAGGAACTGGTTCACCTCGCTAGGGCAAGGTGCGGTGAATCTGAGCTCTGGGGCCGACTATACTGGGCTGTGAGAGATTGCATGAACCAATGCCGTTTCTGCAACATCTCACCGGAACAGTCTGCATATATGCGCTCTAACAACGATCCAACTGCACCGGGGACGGATGCTTTTCCCCCGTCGGCAAGGGACGAAGACGTCTCTCCAGTAAGGAGACGGACCGTCACACGCCGTCGGAAGGAGAAATGTCCGTACTGTGATTCTATATTGACGGGATTCTCGAATCTCGTCAGTCACTGTCGGTCATTTCATCCGGAACATCCTCCACCGCTTCCCGAGCTCAAATGCGATTTCTGTGACATGGTTTTCCCCACACGGAGAAGCACCGCACAGCACAGAAGTCGCTGCGCACACAACCCAGACGCCACACGACATCTAAACAGAAGTGCCAGGAGGCGATCCCTGCTGCCGCAGGATCAGCCTGCTTCCAAAAGCACGCCAATAGGCCCGCAGGAAACCTTGCACCATCTGCTTCTAGGATGTCCAGGCACCTTGGCTGTGCGCCAACGGCTGAGCATTGAGCAGGACCTCCGTCACGGAAAGTTCTCCCAATGGCAGCTGCTTCATAGCAGAAAACTTTTGTCGTTGCTCGACCACCTCATCGGCACTCAGATGGCACCGTGTGGCTGGACGTGCCGGTAAGAGTAGAAAAAAATAATAATGAGCATTCTTGCCACCATCGGGTAGCGGTGCAGTTTGCGATCCCGCTGGAGGCTCTCTCTTTTCATTGCCGTTTTTGTCCAAGAAGTCATCACCGCCACCTTTTGTGGTGTGGTCGGCTTCGTGTTGCGCTCGGGGTTCTCCTTCTTCGTCGCCTTGCGGTGCTTCCTTCGCCGTCTCTGACACCTTTGACGGTTTGTCCTGAAGCCTGAATGCCCTGGGAGGAACTCCCGCCAACAGCATGCACTCCACCTGCTGCCTGCTGAGAT
Organism: Trypanosoma cruzi; assembly: GCF_000209065.1. Taxonomy (NCBI): domain Eukaryota; phylum Euglenozoa; class Kinetoplastea; order Trypanosomatida; family Trypanosomatidae; genus Trypanosoma; species Trypanosoma cruzi. The sequence goes on from NW_918880.1 coordinate 5,324, forward strand.
GAGTTGGGGAGTGGGGATGTTGTGCCTGCAGCGGGCCCTCCGCCCAAAGACTCCTGTCCACTTGCATGGGTCTGGGAATCGGACACGTCACCAGTGTCAGAAGGATTGGAAGTGATACTTCGCGGTGGGTCGCTGCTGGATTGATCCTTCCCCGTCGGAGCAGTGAGTGTTTCAGGGGGCGTGGGCGTAGGACCATCACTTGCTGTGTTTCCTCCACCCTCCTCGTCTTCCTGATTGTTACTGCCCTCAGAGTTCACGCTCCCATTTCGTCCAGAGCTACCGACCACGGGTCACTTTCCGCAGCCATCACTGCCCACATGTGTCCAGCAGTCACCGCGCCATCACCGGCAGGCCGCACACGCACCTCCGTCGCAGCAACTGTGCACACACGCACAAGAAACAGCACATCAGTGCAGGCAGCAACAGGACGCAGAGCACACGGCCAGTCATCATCACAAACAGTTTAGCCACTTAACGCCTTGAAGCCAACCTGCAATAGCATGTGAAAACAAAAGGAGACACAGCCGCTACACCACGCACAGCCACCGCACAGCAACAAATGGCAGCACCCCAGCAGCAGCAGCGCACACACCACGAGACACATGGAATCAGTACAATTGCAGAGCTCGCACACCGCCCTGCAAACAAGAATAAAAAAAAAAAACACAAAAGAAGCAATGAAAATTGAACAAAAAAAAAAGAAAAACCAAACCCAGAGCTCCAGTGCGCATGCATATGAGTGTGTCTGTGATGCGTTCAGCGTGACGGATGTGGGAAGCAACGCGGAGCACACAGCATGGCAGCTGAAGCAAATGAAGCAAAACACAATCATTATAATTACTCTAT
>NW_918882.1:0-6173 GCF_000209065.1 Trypanosoma cruzi
GCGCGCACCCTGCCCGGACACTATTACACGGCCCGCCGTGTTTCCAAGGCGGCGGTTGTCGTCCTTCCCCCGCAACGTTATTTGGACTAGGAGTGAGAGATGTTGGCGGTCGGGCTGCGCAGCGATGGTGCAATTGAGGAACGGTGAGAAATGGACGCGCCTCCACTGCTGCACAGCTGTTCACATTTTTCTTTGCTCTCGCAGCCCCCTAACATCAAACATCACGGTGACAGGACTGTGGGTCAACTCTAGTACTGAGATTGAAATATTCAACCAACGTTGCGTTTTTTCTGAGGATTCACACAGAAGAGGCTGACAATAAATTAATAACGGCAGCATGGTTTAGACGTTGTGTATTTTGCACTTTCACTCAGGTGTGAATTTTGTTTGCTGTGGTATCCGCCGGTGGAGGGATATGATCCCTCCGCGATTGCACGACAGAAGATGAACATGGTGTTGTGTGCTGGGGAGTTTTTTTTCTTTTTGCGCATTGCAACTCACTTTGCTTGCCTACGGCGGCTGCAATGAGGCCTTGCGGCCGCGTGCTCGTCGCACATGTCTCATCTTTTGCTTTTGGTCTCTCGTTGTGTCGTTGGGGAGGGTGTGAGCGACGGCGTCGGTTGAGCGGCGCCTCATTGGGGGAAGGAAGGCACTCACCGCTGCTGACGGTGGCAGTTGATGCTGCAGGCGATCTGAGGAGATAGCGTAATTTGTGTCAACACCAACCGAGATGAGGACCGCACCGCATCTCTGTTTTTTCCCATCGCCTTTTTTTTCTTCTGCGGACACGCGCCACACGCACCGCAGAGCAGCGGCGCGACCGCCATCCGGACGTCTATGAGCCAATTGGAATTTGCAATCGATCTGGATCCTTGTCTCCCATGTCAAACTGCTGCCACCGTGCTTTTTTTTAGGAGCTTGTGAAAAGAATGATCGCGGGAGAGCTGGCTGACTTAATTAATGTATGTATATCCTGATAAATGAAGGCATTCTTTATGATACTTTCTACCGTATGAATCTTTTGGGAAGAACGCGACTTTGTAGGGAGCAGGGAGCCGATAGAGGCCAGATAATATTTTTGTTTTTATTTTTTTACAGACACACAGCCAGGTAAGTTTAAGGAAATGGCTTTGGTTCCCTACACACTCTCCGAGTGGTGTGGTATTGGCGCCCGTCTCTGGGACATGGTGTGCCAATGTGGCGAGACCCAGGTGCAAATGACGTTCATTGATGGTAACCAGATGTCGGACGAGACGTTAACGGTGGCCGCATCATCGACAGGGTTATGCTTGTTCCATGGACTTATCTCTAAAGCATGGCAGGATTCTACTCTTATTGGACATATTGCGAATCTACGGGCGCCTCGGATCCCTAATTTTGAGACACAAGCGCTCCTGCCCGCTATGGGGGCAGCCCGGGAGTTGGGGCACCAACAAGGGCTCATCACTGCTGACAGGGAGCGCCTGAATATTGATTACGCAAACGCCGTCGCGGACGTGCAGAATCGGAATGATCAGCTTAACTCGCAGGTTGAGGAAGCGCATATTAACCTTTCGGCGAGGGAATCCAATATCGCCGGGGCTGGCAACCAGGTCTCAGAACTACAACGGCAATTGGAGAACACTCGCGCCCAATTACGGGAGCGCGAATTCAACTTGGGAAGGCTCACGGGTCAACTCCAGGATCGGGAGGCACGCCATAATGCACAACAACCCGCGCGGGATGCGGAGACGGCGGGGCGGGACGAGGCCCCCGCCACTCGACACGTTGCCGACGATGGCGTATCTACACTCCCGCATCAAACGGATATCTTGATGGCTGGAGGCGTGTCTAGCAGCGCGGCCCGACACAGTTCGGCGGCTTACAGACCCTCTCACGGCAATGTTGGGAGACCACATTTCCACCCCTTCACGCCGTTGCCTTCCCGCACTTCTCCCCTGGAAGCCCAATCACCTATGGAAGAGGACCGCGGTTTCTGCGCATTCGACGTCACCACGCGGTCCACGCGTATATGGAATGAGGGAACTTACGGCGTCGTTTGCGACCTCCGGTGCGCATACCAATGCTGGCAACAAGAGGACGAGCAGGTTAAACTTGCCTTTGACAATTTGGTCGAGTGGATCGGCGTGCTGGAAGGCGGGCCGGATCCCACCGATCGCTTCATGAATTTGGGGAGGTCCCTACTGAATACATTCCGGATGCAGCTCACGATGGCATCCGATCCCGGCATCCGGCTCTCCAAACTGCGCGCCCGTCTTTACACCGCTGTTCGCCAGACGGACACCTATGCGAGGGCAGCCCAGCCTCTCGTCGATCGGCGAGAAACCCAACGCACTTTGCGATGCCAACGATGACATACCTATGGACACGAGGCATCTACATGCAACGTGCGCCCCAGAGGGAATTACTCACAATACAGGCGCCCATGAAAAAACGGCAGAGGGGCTGCCGCACGCCGCTCATGAATGCTGGAGACGGCAGCCCCATCCATTCCACCACCTCCAACCATCACGCAAAGACGTCGCACCGCACCGCCGATGCTCCACCCGATCTTTCAAATCGCCCGACGCAATCGTCGGGAAGGGCAATGGAACTTATCCGTAAACGACGCTCGACTGTGGTACGACGAATTACCGACATCCCCGTTTTGGGCCAGTTATATGAGGAGAGCGAACGAGGTGGCTCGAGAGATGTGGGCGCCGTCAACGTGGGAGCAGAGAATTTCCCTAGCGGGGCGATTCACGACTTTTTGCCGCACGCACGAACGCACGATGAACGAGGAGAGCTGCGCGGCCTTTTTGATGGCAATATTAGATGTGGCGCCATCGACCTGACCGCAGTACGCCAGGATGCTGCGGTCCATGTTGGAAATGAATCGGACCCCGCTGGAAATGATGATTCTGGGGCTACAAAAAATTGCGGCGCGATCGGAGACGAAACAGGCGCGCCCCTTGACAAAGGAAGAGATGAATCAAGTTATCCGCAGCCGGACAGATTGGAAGGAACGTGTTGTCTTACGACTTGCGTGGATAACGGTGAGTCTTTGATCCGAGGTTGCGGCCTTAACGCCCAAAAATTTTATAATGGAGCCGGACGGGACCCTAATTTTGGATTGGTCCATGGCGCCGAAGACGGCGAAAGCGGATCCCCACCGCGCCTCGCGGTTCGTGAGGATACGAGGGCAGGACGCCTTCGACATTATAAAGCTATGCGGGACACTTCAAGAAAACGAAAAGCTCACGAATATTACGGCTGCCCACGTGGGGCGAGCTCTGGCTCCTTGGAATGCCACGGCGCATTCCATAAAACGCGGTGCGTTGAGGCACGCTGCTCAAATCGTGGAGACGTACAATTTGAATCCACACGTGATCTCGCAGTTGGCGAAGCACGTCGACCTGTTCGACCTTCCCCAGAATACAGTTCGATATTTGGGGAGTTACACCACAATGCTGACCCAGTTGTCGTCGCTGGTCGCATTGATGTGAAGGGAGAAACGGCCGAAGGGCAGTAACCCTGGTTGAAAGCAGAGGAGCGTTTTTTTCATGATTTTAATCATCATGCTGCGACAACGAGAAGCGCGAAAAGGACGCGCCTGACCACTCCACAAGATGAACACGCTATCCCGTTACAGCAAGTCAACGTGCCCGTATTGAATGCCAAAGTGGATCATGAGTCGGTTGAACCCGGCTACCTTGGAGAGTCTCATGCAAGTTTGGGGACGCGTCGGGCGGTCCCCTTTCCCTCCGTCTTCCTCCGGCAAAGCGTGCGAAGGCTCACGGAGGATTCCAACCGCTGACGCGCGATTGTTACGAAAAGCAGGAATTATCGAGGACGCTTCGTCCACAATAACAGGCGGATGGACAATACCTTTTTCGGTTGTGGAGGAGAAAACCACCGGTTTACGACGACGATGGATCGCGTGGCCGCGCGACAAGAACAGAGACGACCCTTATGAGGCGAATGTTCCTCTTTTGCACATTTCCCATTATTTGCCGCCTGTGATGGCTGAGGCCGCTTTCTGCCTGGATTTAAAGGCATTCTTTTTTCAAGTCTCTTTACCGCGGGAGACTCGGCATCTCTTTCGATGCCGCGTGGAGGACGGCACGCTGGTGGAGCTCACACGGCTCCCAATGGGATACAAGGCCAGCCCAGAAATCCTCCAGATTATTACTTCGGCAATTGCGGGGGTGACGACGGTGGTTCACCGCCTCTGGGCTGCACCTCCATTGGTGCGCGACGACGTTTGGATCGATAATATACGCAGTGCAGGGTCGAGAAGCGATGCGACATTTTGGGAAGCCCAAGTACTTCGTAATGCGGATGGCCGTCACGCCACGATGGGGGAGGACCGCGAATCGGGCGCCACGCATTACACCTTTCTGGGGGTGCAGTTTGATCTCAGACACACCGGGCGGTATCCCTGAGTGACAAGTTTGTCCGGTCTGTGCGCGCCATGCCGGCGCTCAATTCTTTAACCATCGCGGAAATGGAGGTTGTGGCGTCACGCTTTTTGTATGCGGCGGCCATTTTTGGCACGCAATTATGCGACTACTACCTTTTTATCAAGGCAGTGCGACGACGATTATCGGCAGTTAACCGGGGGATTGTGCTGGAGACATCCCCGGCGAACCTTCCGCCGTCAGCGGTTGGTTTGGATGAGAGATTGCGACACATCATCGAGAACAATCGCAAGCGAATCATCAAGCCCACGGAAAAGGCATCAGCCGCCATCATCACGGATGCATCGCTCCATGGATGGGGAGCCTTTTTTATTCCAGACTCCGGCGACGTTAAAATTGCCGGAGGGAAATGGGGGAAGAGACCTTTTCTTATCATGCAGGCCGAGGCGCGCGCGGTACGCTTAGCCTTATCGGCCTTTTCCGCCATCTTGCCATCCACCATGGACTTTTGGGTGGACAATACTTCGCTGCAAGGAGCGGCGAATAAAGGCAGCTCGAAATCGCACGCGTTTACGTGGGAGTTGCAACGGATATATGGTTTTGGGAATCTCGTTGGGTGCAGGCAACTTTTGCCTACGTGCGGTCTGCAGAAAATCCCGCAGACGGCATATCACGCGGTCGTGTGTTTACGCTTCAGGAATTGGCGAAGGGGTGGAACTTGCGAAGGGGAGCGGCGGGGTCTTGTGGTTGGAGGACCCCAAAGTCTGCCACTTCGTAAGTAATAATATTTAAATCCTAAGTAAGGACAAGGGACCATGCTAGTGGTCCACAGAATTCTATATATATTGATTAAAAAGAAAAACATTGAAGCAATTAACTAACGAACCTTTTTTCCTAACTTGTTTGGTTCCATAGGTTTTCAGGATCCGGCCAGCTTCCCGGAAGATTATTCTTTCTTTGTTTTTGTGCCGTGCGCGTATGATTCCGCTGTTTGTTGAGCAACGCCGACTCGTGTGAGCGAGAAACGACGCTTTTACTGCTGGCGACCGGCGAATCCTCCACCCCTTTTTCCGCGTCACCATTTTATCCTCGGACGCGCTCGATGGCTGGCGGTTGCGACGCCGCCACGTGGGTCTGTCTCGGCACTTGTGTGTTGTTCACTGCATCGGGATTGCCCTGTGATGAAGCCATTCGGCCACAAGAGCGGTGCCAATGGCCATGTGTTTTTTTGTTGGGATCGTGCCGCTCGCTACGGTAGTTGTGTGGGACTGCGTGGGCGATGGGAGGGCGATGGTGTCACTGGCGTGATTGCGTCTTCGCGTCTTTTTGTCGGTGGCTGTGTTTTTGTGGAGGTTGTCTGTGGCCGGATGCCTCTGCCTGGTAGTGTGTTTGGTTACTGTTGTTGCTGTCTTTTATTCTTATTCTGAGCGTGCAGTTAGAGATACTTTGGCTTGACCAGCACAACTATCGTTTCAAGCTATTAGGAATTAATTGCAGTAGTAGGATTAGTAGTAGTGGGATATCGATTTATCGGAATTGTGTTTCTGGATTTGCCATTTGTAGAAAGGGATTTATCAAGCAGGAGTTACGGTCGACGGTGCGAGAGCGATAGACTAATAAATTACTATTGATATCTGATTGGGTTTGCGGATGTGGTGTGCGGTGGGTGCGTGTCCGCGCAGCCGGCACCGTGTGCGGTGCAGGGCCATTGCGGCAGTGCGTGTGGCGCTGCTCGTTGTGTTGGCGCTGGTTGCGGCGGCGGCGTGGATGCCC